>NC_135778.1:34488063-34552905 GCF_028453695.1 Augochlora pura
GTTTATCATAGCAAGAAAGCAAGCGTTCGACCCACCGATTGCGATAAATTGCGAAGAGTGCGATCGTGTTATCCTAAGTTACAAGTTGGAGAGTTAGCCGTGATCCTGATTGGCCCCCAGAGTGCTAGGAGGTTGCCGGACCCGCTATTTTCTCCAAGTTTTCTTTCCATGGGATAAAAAGACGATATTTCGAGGGTGAAAAATCATTTGATCGAGCCCCATTCGTCGAGACGGCGGACGGCAGACGGCGTTCCGTTCCGCGGCCGGAGTCATCTGCCGAGCAATTCGAGGATTGTATCGCGACTCCGGTCTCCGGAGACCATTTTTATCCTTGCCACGTAATCCTCGCGATTTGTCCCGCCGTGTAAACCCCGCCGCGCCGATGGGAAACCCGCTCTCGATTTATAGTCTTCCGCCGACACCGATAACTTTTATCTCTCGCACCCGCAAACATTTAGGCCACGCGGCTTTATCTGGAGTGATCCCGTCGATACGCGGAGCCGATAAGATGCCGCGTTCGGATAACCGCCGAGAGGGTGTCTTTAGCGGTTATGGTCGCGCCGCCGGCAACGGGTTGATTGACTTTCCGAGCCAACTTGTCACTCACCGCCCGCTGGATCCTCGATAAAACCGTTCGCAAAATTATGGACCTTTGGGACTCGGGGCATCGTGCTCGTCTCTTCCTGCTGGAATTTCTTCGACTGCGGGTAACACCGCGCGGAAAATCGTCGCGGTCGGATCGCTTTATTTTCAAACTAACGCTTTGGGATCTCCGCTTTAAGATAACCTTTTAAATTCAAGTCCGTGCTCGTCGTATCGAGAATTGCCAAGTTCGACGAAGTGCCCAGACTTTGCAAAATTTTTTTCGGACACGTCGTTTACCGGGAGACAATCTTCCAACCTTCCTCTTTAATTTAAAGAAAGAAAGAAACACCGCTGCGATTTTTTCTCGCAACGTTACGGCACTTTAAAGCAACCCTTCTCGCGGCCAACCTTTTCAACCCCCACGACCGAAATGCGAGGGTTACTTTAAAGTTCTGTAACTCGGCGCGAAAAAATCGCAGACGAGGTTATTTTTTTTTCTTTTTTAATTAAAGAGGAAGGACTGAACTTTATTACCTTGGAAATGACGCCTCTGAAAAAAATTTTACAAAGTCCGAGTATTTCGAGAAACTGAGCTATTTTCGGTAGGAGAAACGTGGCCTCGCATGTGAAGGGTTACAGCGACGAGGATGCGTCGAGCTTAAAATCGAGAAAGGTGATCTTAAAGCAGAGGTTTCAAGCTTTAATCTAAGAAAAAAAAAGTCATCAACCTACGCCGATTTCTCGGGGAGTTGTCGTCGGTCAAGGTTGACCAATTCTCATCCAGAATTTTCCTACGCTATAATTATCTTTGAAACGTTTATTTTAGTCATCGCAAGCCGGTCGCTGGAATATCCGTGAAAATTGCGGTCGTTTCGTCCAGTTCGAAAAAAAAATGATTCGTTTTAAAAGGTGTTGCGCCGAATCGGCGAAGAAAACGGTAAAGAGAACGCTTCGGAAGTGGAAGACCCCCCGCGGAGAGCCAGAAACGAGCGGTTCGAAACTCATGAGCGGACTCGCTGGCAAACTGGAGCATCGTCTAGCCGTGCAATTTCGAATGTTTCGAGTTGCAACGTCGGTGGAAAAGCTTTCGCGGGGCTGTTTGTCCCATGGAAACGGCGCGCGGCGGCGCGGCTATCTATGATGAATCGCGTGCGCGATAAATAATGCAGGTGTTGATGGTCCGTAGGGCAGAAATAAATTCAGTCACGCAGGTTCGCGGCCGCTCGGCTCCCTTCTAGGTCACGATGCGCAATTATTGAGCGCAATCGAGGACGATATTTATGCCGGCGTTAATATATTTACGCGGCATGCAATTTGTTTGCAGACGCGCGAGATCCTCGAGCAGCCTCGAGAGGCCCGGGAGCTTGCGAGGCCGGCGGGCCCGAGTGGCCCGAGGCCGGCCCGCGAATTATTCCTTCGCAGTTTTCTCAAACGAGACGTCGGATTTTTATGATGTTCGCCGGTGGGGATCGCGACGGGAAACCAACCTTGTTTGCCGCGAGAAAATATGCGCCGGTGAATAGAAGACCGCGGCCTTGCCGGAGCTTCGATTATCCCGAGCAATTAGGAGACGCGAATAACAGCGCGCATAACAAATTATCGGAACGATTACTTGGCTCTCCTGTCGGTCCCTCTCGTCGCAAAGCCGGCGTTTCAATTAATAAATTCGTCAAATCAATACTAAATAAAATTGAATAGAACTAAAATTCAAATCAATATTAGATCAAATTGAATAGAATTAAAATTCAAATCAATATTAAGTAAAATTGAATAGAATTAAAATTCAAATCAATATTAAGTCAATTTGAATAGAATTAAAATTCAAATCAATATTAAGTCAAATTGAATAGAATTAAAATTCAAATCAATATTAAATAAAATTGAGTAGTATTAAAATTCAAATCAATATTAAGTCAAATTGAATAGAATTAAAATTCAAATCAATATTAAGTCAAATTGAGTAGAATTAAAATTCAAATCAATATTAAGTCAAATTGAATAGAATTAAAATTCAAATCAATATTAAATAAAATTGAATAAAACTAAAATTCAGATCAATATTAAATAAAATTGAATAAAACTAAAATTCAAATCAATATTAAATAAAATTGAATAAAACTAAAATTCAAATCAATATTAAATAAAATTGAATAGAATTAAAATTCAAATCAATATTAAGTAAAACTGAATAGAATTAAAATTCAAATCAATATTAAGTCAAATTGAATAAAACTAAAATTCAAATCAATATTAAATAAAATTGAATAAAACTAAAATTCAAATAAATATTAAATAAACTTAAATAGAATTAAAATTCAAATCAGTATTAAATAAAATCGAATAGAATTAAAACCCAGATCAATATGAAATAAAATCGAATAGAATTAAAAGGATAAGAACTGTCTTCCAAATCCTATGATCGTCAAACGAAGAGCGTGCAAGAATATTTGGTTACTTCTTCTCTTAATTCACGATCATTGAAGCTACGAGGATACATTCGTGCGGCACGACGTCAAGAGCGATTAGTTAATTAATTCGAATATCGATGTCGAATGTCGGAGCAGGTTTCGATGGATTGGCCTGCAACGAGGATCGCTCGCCGGTGGACCAGCGCCGTTAGAACCTTGAATTAGCTTGAACTCGCGGCTACGGCTATTCGATTTATATATAGAACTCCGATCAAACGCCCTTCGATACTAATGACAGAGTGTGTATATCGTCCGGTGATAGCGATCCGCCAGTCCGGACACCGATGCACGCGACGCGACCAAAAACGGATCAACAAAATTCGAGACTCGATTACGACTCGGAAACGTTGTCCGATTTACATCGGATTCCGCTTGAACGACCGCCATACTTGCGTCTCGCAGTTATACTTGCGTCTCGCAGTTATACACGCTACAAGTTCGCATGGAAAAATATTTTCAGGAATTTAACCTCTGCACGGTATTTATTCTTCGAAGAAACGAAAAGTTCCACTCGTTTTAATTCCGTAGAAAATGGTGCAGCAAGTGGTTGAAAAGAAATTTAGAATATATCGGAGGCGTCGCGGCGAGCGATACGTGCTCGGTCCTCGCTTTTTTGGACGAGCTGTATAGAGAGCGTCGCGTCGGCGGGTTCGGCGTTAAACAACAATCTGCGGCAAAAAGGCCGCGCGTATCCGAGCAGAAACACACAGCGAATTGGCCGGGGGGGTTCGGAACGATGTTCGTGAACGATTCGAAAACGGGTACGCAAATCGGATCGAGAGGGAGGGGAGGGGAGGGGGGGGAGAGGATGAGGGATGAAAGGGGGATTCGGCGTGCGCGAGTCGAAATCGCGGCCGGAACGGGAGCGGAAGGCCGACGAGGGACGTTTTCCGCGGGCGGATCGCGAGAAAGCAAGCCGGCACACGTTATCTACTTTCCACAAACATGCGGAGCGTGTCCGATCAATAAACGGCTGGCCTCCGGCAGCCGCCAGGCTCTCTTCTCTCTTCTCCGTGTAACCCTCGAATCTTGGCGTGTCGCGTCGCGGTCGCGGTCGCGGTCGCTGCTAACGCGGCGGTGGAAACGCGCGGCCCGGCCGCGACGCGTTTCCCAGCTCGATCCGCGACGAACCGCGCCGATCCGGATCACGGCCGCGTAAAAACAGGAGCAACTGTTGCTCCGAACGCGCCTGGCGAATTTTTCGCCCCGCGCCGCCGTTTCGGGTCGCGCCGCGAGGCGGCCGAACCAGCGAGACCGTTCCTCCGAGACTGCCGAGATATACCCCGACGCGATCCGCAGGAATTTCCCGTGGAATTCTCACGGGAATTCCCCGCACGCGAAAAACGTTCCGACGCGGCTTGCGGCATTTCGACGTCTTAGTTCGCGCGCGCGGCGTCAGCAGAAAGCTGCCAGTACATAATTAGTCGGCCGTCGAATATGAGATATATTTTTGAATTAAAATGGGCATTGTTTTGCTAGCTACTGGACGTAGAACGTGTCTCCGCTTCTTCGTGACAGAGGAGAGTCTACGAGAGACACAGTCTGGCTTTCTCCCTTTTTTATAGTTCGTTAAACACGAATCGAAAAAGGTCAAAATTAGTATTTAATCTAGATACAACTTTGCGAAAAATAAATGTGCTCTTAGCTCATTCTGAAGCACGAAGCTTTCAGACTATACATTACTCATTTCCCATTGAAACGATTCACAACTTGTCTTCCTCAAAATGCTGCAAAATTGACGCTACGTTTACGGAGTAATAAAAGCAGCCGTTTTATATTTGTTTATGAAAGTAACGATTTATTCTAATCGTTAATGTAATCGATAAATAAATATAAATAATTATAGTATAATTATAATATAGTAGTATAGTATTATACTAGTTTACTATACTATTTTATTATACTAGTAAACTATACTTATTATACTAGTATAGTATAGTATAATTATAATATAATATATTATATATTAAAATCTGAATAATAGCACGTTAACAAATCAGTGATCCGTCATTTTGACGGATTCCGTAAATCTAGTGTTAAACACCCCTAATTCGCAATTAATCCGCAGAAACGTTGGAAAATTTCTCAACGATGTACAACGCGCACCAATGAATTATTTCAAGTTTCCAAAATCCAAAAGTCGTGTCACCAGCACACACACGGCCGACAGGCGTAGTAGTCGGAAGGCGTTAGATTCCTCTGCAGCGGGAAAAAAAGCCGCGGCACTGAAATTTTTCGGTGAAAAACGGGCTCGCATAAATCGCGGCGAGCATCGGCCGAATTATTTAGGTCCGTTCCAGATTCGGCGACGGCGGATTTATTTTCTGGCCGATGGGATGGATCGTTTCAGCCGGCACAACACGCCGAAGTCGATCCTAATACGTTTGATGCGCGTCCGCGGAAATGAAAGACGGAAAGCCGGCACACGGGCGTTCTAACAATAGGCGCCGCGCATCGGCCATCGAACATTTACCGCCCGGGAACCCATTGTTTCCGCGGTTGGGGTTCGAATATCTTGACCGAGGTACCCCGATGCTTATCAAAATTTCACGACTCGATCCTCTTAGCGGTCTTCCAAAGGGATCGATCCCTTTGGTTTCATTTAGCTTCGGTATATTAGATTGAAACCCTGGCGGACGCGATGGACGTTCATATTTTCGTAGACCGGTTTTGCTCTGGATCGAATTGACTGGAATGACTTGCCGGACCGCTCCAATAAAGAGAACCGTATTATTTATTAAGATTCGCTGAATCGACATTAAAAAACGAAAAATGTCGCTGCTCGAAAACGTATATCATAGAAAATTTTTCGATAAAAATTGGCTAACTTTAACCAACGATAACTGCGCGAGAAATCATCGCAGGACGATGACTCTATTTTTAACCCGAAGCTTGAAAACCTCCTCTTTAAGATCGCGCTTCTCGATTTTAAATTCGACGCATTTTCCCTGCTGTAACTCTTTAAAGGCCGTGTTCGTCGTATTGAAAATAGACAAGTTTCAAAAAACGCCTGTAAAATTTTTTCCAGAGACGCCATCTAGAATAAAATTAAGTTCGATCCTTCTCCTTTAATATAAAAAAAAAAGAAAGAAACTCGGCTGCGAATTTTTTCCGCAGAGTTACAACACTTTAAAGTGAGCCCCGCGTTTTGGGCGCAGGGGTTGAAAAGATTGCACGCGAGCAGGGTTACTTCAAAGTGCCGTAACTTTGCGGGAAAAAATCGCAAGCCCCGTTTCTCTCTCTTTTTTTTCGAATTAAAGGGGAAGCCTCGGTCTTTGTTTCCCCGCGAAGCGGCAACTGCGAAAAAAATTTTCCGACTTCCGCGCGTTTCGTCAAACTTGCCTCTGTTAACCCTTTAAATTGCGGAAACACGCGACAACCGCGCCGGTGAAACTCGACGGTTCTCGCGAGGCAACGGATATCAAAAGTATCGGAGGAGATAAAAAATTGAAAATTCGGTGCGCGTTTGAAAGTTTCGAGTGTCGTCGCGCGTATTCTAATTAAACGTAGAATCAAAGGAACACAGCGTGGAAGAGAGCCGGGACGGATTTGTAATTAAAAAGTGTCTGGCCCCGGCCCTTTGAGCAGCGGACTATGACGGCGCGCCACTTACAATCCGCGTTTATTGTCGCCCATTTTCCCGGACGGTGTAACCCGGCTGCGCGGCGTCGCCAGCGGATCGTGAAATAAGTTTATAACGAGACGTCTTTCGAGCAAAGGGAAACGAAAGATGAAGTTGTCGGAACCGATAGAAACTGTTGGACCAATATCTTGGTCTACCGTGTTATAAGCTTCCAGAACTTGTTGCAACTTCGCGCACCGGGATCCGCGATTTTCCCCGACTGCCGTACGAGAAACCTGGAATTAATGCTCGGGGTTTTCTGACTAGAAGCGAATTAGAAATCCAAACTGGGCGGCGACGGTGGCGGGGGTTGTCAGACTCGCCGCGTAACGATGTTGGCAGCGTCAGTGACCGGTTAACTTGTCGCGTGAACGAAGCTCGCGTGCAACGTTCGGCGCCCTGTAATTCATACTTTTCGCTTTCCAGTTGAGCCTGCCAGGCTTTATCATCCCATAAAACTCTTATCCGCGAGGGACCGACGACCGACGCGCGATCGTCACCTTTCTAAGCGGCCGTTGTTTCTGCGAAACCGTAAATCTTTTCGCAAATATCGGGGATCGTTTCTCGAGCGTCCCGTCGCGAAACCGCGCATAAATAATCGCGGAATTTCAGATACCAGAGATAAGTGGGGATCCTGTTATCTACGCGTTCGTGGGAAAATTAGCAGCTGCCGTTTTCGACCGGTAGACTAATGAATATAATTACAGTACACCGATATAGATGTTGTTTCAAACTGGTACTCGCTATCTATACTAAAAGAAATTTTAACGTATCAGTGTATAGAATATAGCGATGTAATGTATCGAAAAATATAGGAAAATTTTCATTCGATCTCTCTCGACGCTCGTTTCATCTTAGTTTCATTCGGTTAATAAAAATGATGGCGGGTGTTCAACGATACGACACTACTAGAGGCCGACGTGATGGTAAAAGTTCTGTTAATTAAATTCCCCCGAACATTATCGGGCGAATCACTCACGGCATCTCTTAATTAATTTTCCCATTGGTTCTTAAGAGGCTTTGGACAGTCATTCGTTCGGAACATGAACTAGATGGCGTGATCATTGTGTGTTCCAGCCACGATTGTGTTCCCCTTGACGAGTGGAACAATGCCGAGCCACAGAAATTTGTTACAACGAAACACATTCTCGCCTCTTTGTGCGTTGCAATTAATTCCACTGGCTTTGCAGGGAATGAAACATTATTTGAACGTGCTACTAAATTGAACACGTTTTAATTAAAATCGCTATTAAAAATGCTAGTCGATTTTATTAGATTAAAACGTACCGTCGGAGGTATTATTGAAATCATTTTGCAACGTTAACCTGGCAATATCAGATTAAAATCGGGGAGCATTTACCGTCGCGATTATAATTTATTGACAATTTTATTAATCGGCTCTATAATTAATTCCTCTTATTATTAATTTTGCATAAAATCACCCTTCTCTCAAGCATACCGCATGACATTAAGGGTACAGGAATAAATGAATAATTCCGTGACCTTGGGGAAGATCTTGGAGTGACCTATACTGCCCGGATTCAAAGTAACGCGTGACATTTACCGCGAACAAATTGGATGGCCGATACTCTCGACTCGAGGAAAATCCCGCAAACGGGTCCAATTGGGAGCTCGCGAAATTCCTCCAATTTGATAATCGTTAACTTAATGAGAGAAACGTTCGTTAGCCACGCAACTCAATGAACCCGGGTGTTCGAACCCCTTTCGTACGTGTTTCAGGATTACATTCGCCGGCACACGCGGCACGCCTAATTAAATGTTCTAAGTACGGTGATGCTTATAAATAGTTGTCGAAGGGGTTCAAGATAATTTTCCACGTACAGGGGCACCGCGTCGATAGTGACGTGGATTATGATGGCATCCTCGTGTCGCGTCGTCACGCCGCATAAACAAAGTAAAATAACAAGATGACGTGCGCATAATTTTCACAGAATATTTCAAAGATACCGTCAGCGAAAATCGAATGAACGTTATTACACATTATCTTCGCGACACGCGAAACGAGTTAGCGAATTGTTGGCAAAATTGGCGATCTTTGAACACTTACAACTTCGTAAAAAAAGATCGCACGGCAATCAACATTAGCTTATTTTAACGCTCGAAGCGTCCACTTTTGCCATAAATCATTCGTTTTCTCCGGCGACTATTGCACGCGACGCGGCGAGCGAGAAACCGAAGCCTGGAAAATGCTGCGGGTTGAGCGGTGCTCGCGTATCTGCCAACGCGCCCGCGAGCCTGCAGTAATTAACGAGTAGTTAACGCGGAACGAGGAGAAACTGAAATTGAACGAAACGAAACGATGGAGGAGTTTTAAACGTGCGGACGGTGAAGGAACTGTGCGGCGAAGGTGCTCGCAAGTTGGACCGACTTTAAGGGACACTCACGGAATTTTGTTACCGTCGTTCCGAGAAACTACCCCCCTATCAAAATCGTCGTCGGAGTTTGATTGGCACTACGGCGCACGGCACTACTGGCCAGAGCAAGAGACTCTCGATTTAACACCCTGTGATTCTTTTTACGGGGGCCGCGACAAGGACGAAGCCTTTATCCTTATCGTTTCCTCGAAGATTTCGAGAATCCGTGGCAGAGTGTTATTCCCGCGTTTGACGAACACTTCTTTCCAGCTCCGTATCGCCAGCTAATGGCCCCGCTTTCGAACAATCGTAATTAACCCAGTTCTATTAAAATACCCGTGGATGACTTACTCGAATCTAAATTGCAGAAGACGGACCCGCCCGTTGTTCCGCCCTCTCCCGTTGTTTCCTCGATTTACAAATTTCATTCGAACGGAGCTCGATCGAGTGACTCGACGAGACCTGAATATCTTCTGAATATCTTTTCTGTTTTACGTAGATTACTGTTAGTTTCATTCACTTAATATTAACGAGCGAGATGCCCTTTTAATGTTTTACAAAAATTCAATAATGATAATAGTAGTAATAGAATAATAATAGTATTAGGTATACAGGAAAGTTCTGTCGAATAACATTATATCGAATTTAAATAATTATGCATATTCATTCGTTTGAGTCATATATTATTCAGAAATGTTATTTACAAATTGCCGTCGCGCTGGCTATAGGTTATGGTTAATGAAATGAAATTATATTACGAATATTATTAAATGTACGAAAAATTTGATTATAGTCTTTCACTTCGCAGACAGAATTTTCCGGTAGATCTAACAGTAATAATAAAATAATAATAACTTAATAATGAAATAATAATAGAAATATAAATGTAAGAAGCCTGTGAACGTTTTTTTAGGGTCGATTACAGGCTCGTGAGAAAACATGGCGTTGTCAACAGAGAAATACAGACACGTACAACACGTCTCGGTTGCTCTGCCCCCGGGAAAAATGAATTTCATCGAAATCAATGATACGGTGTCGGCTAACGTTCGTCTGCCGGTCTATAGACACACAACGCCCGACGATTGATTCGCCCTGGTAAATACAAGACACCGGCAGCAGCGAGCATACACCGCGCGTGTAGAGTCGGGAACGAAATAAGGTGTCGATCGCGAGTCTCGCCGAATTAAGAAACTTCGTCTTTAGCAAAGGTAGAGAACTGTAGTCAAACTTTCAAATGACTCCGTAGTTCATTGTCGTAGGATTCTTTTCAAACAAGTTACACCGGCTCGAATGTCACCGATTGTCTTTCGAGCTCCTTCTCCCGCAGCTTATTGCTCGGCAACCGATCCAGCTGCACAATGAAAATCTATTAGACGCGATTGTACTTCTTCTGTTCGACTGATGAAAACGGCGAATTTATGGTATCTTTTTATCGGGCAAGCAATATCGACGATCGAAGGGAGAAATTTCTCGCTGGACTAATTTATCTCCGAGCACGATCGATGGTTTCTAGTATAAAACGATCCGTTATTAGTTTAATTCTTCAGGATCGAGACGACTGTTCAAATCACGATTATCCAAGACAGTTAAAAAGTATTGGATCGGTTGTTCCTTAGCATGGGAAAGCAGAGAAACGGTGTACTCAAATAAATAATAAACTCAATTTTATTGCTACACGTAAATCCAATCGTTTTTATGCTACTTTAAGCGCTTTTGTTGTGGATACTTTTAATCTTAACCCCTTGCCGTACCATTTTCTTTATAATTACAACGACCGGAAGTTTCTCATCTATAATATTTTTTGAGAGGAGGAAAGACAATTTAGATTTGTCGCGTGGCTACAGTCGCTTCAATATTGAAAGATTGATGACAGGAAATTAGAATTTTAGTCAAATTAAAACAACGGAATAGCATTCACACGAAATAAATTATTACTAGAAATTTTCGTTGCGTGCCAGATTCGCCAAAGTATGACAAGGGATTAATAGATTAATATGACAAGGGATTACGTAAATTCAATCGATCAAAACGATCAATTGAATTTACGTAAGATAACGTAGTTTATCTTACTCGATAAGTACAACGTCAGGCGATGCTTAAAAATAAATTAAAGCCACTGGACGCCGTTATAAACGGTTAGTAATCCCGCTGGAATTTTCCCGATCGCCGATGATCGTCCGTCAAGTCGCCAAATTGATCATGCTCTTTTTTTTCCCCCGTTAACCAGCGATTAATACCGGACTAGC
This sequence comes from Augochlora pura, assembly GCF_028453695.1. Classification (NCBI taxonomy): domain Eukaryota; kingdom Metazoa; phylum Arthropoda; class Insecta; order Hymenoptera; family Halictidae; genus Augochlora; species Augochlora pura. The sequence continues at coordinate 34,499,360 of NC_135778.1, forward strand.
CACGGGAGACAAACTGTGGCCGAGTAATCGTTAACTATACACACGCACACGCGCACATGTTCGGACTCGTTCAGAGCCCGCATCGCATCGGATCGCGTCGCGACAATTTGCTATTATGACATCCCGGTGTCGTGTCCGTCGCGAAACGAACCAACGAACGAACGAACGAACGATCGATCGAGGAGACAAGACATAGTAACTAATCTTGCTGATCGATTCACGGTTGCCAAGTGACTGTTACCTAAACACGATCCTCCTCGGTGCGTGACCTAGGCTTTCTTTGATCACGGATAAACAGAGGAGGAGCTGTTGACATTTCGCCTAAACGGCCGAACGCCAAGGACGAACCGTCCCCCTTCCACGGATAGCCTAAACTCGCTGTCGCGCGCCGTTAGTGTAAGATGGCAACCGGCTAGAGCAAGAGACTGTGTACAGAGGTGTCCGAATACCGCCAAATGCTATTTGCACGGTTGTTTCCTCGATGGCAATTTTCTGCGCCGCGAACCGAACGTTTGCTTTGGGAAATCATTGATTTTCGTGACCCTCGGCGAGTCTTCAAGGTCCACGTCCTTAGGTGGTACATTACATGCTACTGTGATCGAAAAGTGAGGTGAAATTGTCATTTAAAACCCCCGGGCATTAGGAAGGCGGGTCAATTTTTTTCCGCCTGGCCAAACTGTCAACAAAGAATATTATTTGAGCGTTATATGTGTAAGCGATCTCTGAGATGGTAGCCGGTCAGGCGGCGCACTATTTATGTTTCCGAGATAAGGAGGTCTCTGTTTAGGTGATGAGATGGTTCATCGAGGGGAGGAGGCCCTTTTTCCGAAGAGAAAGGGCAGTCGAATAAAGATCTTTGAGAAAGAAGCAGCCCACCTAATTCCTCACCTTGTGTCATCTACATATGTGTCGTTTGCGTGAAGCTATTCGTTTGAAACGGCCGGAATTATGGGCGAACGACTCTTGGTTCCTTCATCGCGATAATGCACTATGTGATACTGTATTGGTTCTTCGCGACTTTTAAAAGACTTTTCAAAAACTCGACTCGTATCGTTCCGCAGCCACCGTGTTCGCCTGATTTGGCTCTGTGCGACTTCTGGCTATTCAGCAAACTCAAAAGGCCAATGCGGGGCGCCGTTTTGACACGATCGAGGTGATGAAAACCGAATCGAAGAAGGTCTTGAAGGTTATACCGGAAAAAGACTATTCCGACTGTTTCGAGGACTGGAAAAAGCGTTGGCAAAAGCGCGTTTTATCGGACGGGGATTACTTTGAAGTGGATGAAATTCATTTGTAAGAATAAATAAAGAATTTACATTTTATAAACAAATTCACCTCACTTTTTGATCACAGTATTATGACAATGGTGGAGTGACGCGAGATATCATTCGATGGGAGAAACTCCCCTTTGGACATTCTTCGATAATAGTAACACCCTAAAACAATATACAGTTACAATTATTACAGAGTTATTTATTAACTCAATTCTCTAGCCAGCTTAAAATGATAACATCGAACTAAGTCAACAAGAATTAATACAGCCAATTAATATTCAACCAACTGAACCGTAACTGGAACTATTATTTCGACCAATCTCTGTCTGCAACATTTATCCTTTAACGTTGTTCGCGATTAAATTAATCCGTATTGTAGTCAACATTTCGAAATTGTAAGCCACGCTGCAGTGAAATCAATGTATTCAACAATAAATGTAGCAATTATTCTATAACGTTTAATATTGTTTCCAGCTGGGTAGATCGCGATTAATAGATCGAATTGGTGCAGAGAATGTGAAACGATTTTCCTTAACGACACAGTTTTGTCCACGTGGTTCGAGAGAGTGAGCATGATGGTGATTCTTTTGAATTGCATCACGCTGGGGATGTATCAGCCGTGCGTCGACGACCAGTGCGTGACAAATCGCTGTAAAATATTACAGGTACGTATATACGCGGGCCGTGGTCGCATAATACCCGTATGCACGGATACGTGCCCGTGTCCCATTAGGGAAACACTGTAACGAGCGTTGAAAAGAAACGAGACCGTTAAATCACGCTTGTCCTTGCATGCCGCACGCCTCCATTTTGCTGGGTGGTGCTTCGCGTTTCACTTTTGCGAACCGTAAACGCTGCAATTACGATCTCCCCGGCGCTCTGATTAAAAGCTTGCAACGCTGCAATCGTAATCTCTGATCGAGGAGTTTCGGTCATTGTGTGCGCGCCCTAACCTCTCCTGTCCGAGACCGGTGTCCCTATCGCGAATACTTTGACGATGCCCGAGACGATTGCGCCGATTCCTCTCGCCGACTTTTATCCTCACCATTCTTTTACGAATTTTCTTCGTTTCGTTATATCAGGCCTCGTGATTACTTTCGTTCAGCATTGTTTATTATACGTTTCTTACTTTCTTATTCTCGCGTCCATCTCGTGAAAATATTCTCGACAACTTTTATATTTTCTGCATCTTAATACGTTAAATTTATACTACTTAATACGTTAAATTTATACTACTTAAATACACGTACGATTTATTCGCGGCAGTTTTTAAAATTCCGTCAGACTTTACACAAGAGAAGTACATAAATTATCTCGGACAAATTTGATTTCTGTATTGTGAAAGTCCATTCGCGAATGTTCCGAATGTCGCCCCGTTACTGTCGTTTCATATTTTTAAAACGGGTCGCGCGCAGTAATAAATCCTTGCCATACAAATATATTTCCATTTAAATCCGCGAATCGGATTACGTCGCTGAACCCTGGAATAAGATTCTGCAACTTCTTTTTTTCTTTTTTCTCTTTTTTTCTTCTCTCCGCGCCGTTAGGTGGTCCGGAAAGTTAGTGCCGTTTCCTGCACAGTGACTTTATTATCCGTTTTTCCACGAGAAATAAAATTTCGTTCGACTTGGTGAGCACGCGGTCTTCCAGAAATGTTTCACGTGCGCCCTCAATGCGAGTTAGATTTTGGTTTACCCCCGTTTTTTTCTCTCTCTCTCTCTCTCTCTCTCTCTCTTCTTTTCTTTATGCAGTCTTTTTTGTTGCGGGAAACGCGGACGAAACGTAAAACGCATCCAGATTGCATTACGTACAATGCATTAAATAGATTACTCTACCCTGACCCGGAAATTTCACCCTCGACGTATCATGCGCTTTAGTCGCGGCAAAGGGTGCGAAGAAACTTGAAACAATAGAGCCTGCAAGGAATCTAGCGTAAATGTAATTTATTAATGGAATATCCGCATGAACAGAATTTTTAATTCTAATATACTTTATCCAATTTAATTGTTTTCTATTATTTATATTTCAATTGTAATTACCTATACTATAATAACCTATATATTTGAACGTATCAAATTACAGTTTCGACTAACCATCAAATTCAATAATTTTTTAATTCCTTTTCATCCATTCTTTCAGGTTTTTTCAAACTCCGTAAAAGTCACTTAATTACGTTTACGTTGACATATTTATTGAATTTTCCATGAAAGCGACCTATCCAGCTAAAATCTGCCATTGAAAACTAACTCGCCCCGATAAAGCAAATCCCAGCATCTCAATTGCAACTCCGAACCATTACACTTGGTCCAGCATGTTTCACGGTTGGCCTGAGATTTTCACTGCGGAGCTCTTCGTTCGCTTTACGCCGTATCAGTTTTCGCCCATCAGACCCGAAAATATTAAATTCCCTCTCATCTGGGTAAATCACATTTTTTCCACCGTGTTTCATCCCCGGAAGAATTTCGTACTTTGAAGACGCTCAAGCACCTAATCTCGGGGCAACTTCGACGGAGCCTCGGGTAGTTCAAAAGTTGCCCATTGTTTATGCGAAACGAGATAGCAAAGGAGCAAGGCGCCATCGATTAAATTAGTAAGAGACCCGTCGGCGGAACCGAATATCAAAAACGAAAAATATTTGTGCGAGCTGCTGTATCTCGCAATTGGCACAATGTATTTCGTAATAAAAATAAGAGCAAAGTAACAGAAAAACGGAGGAATGTCGAGCGAATTGCTAATAGGTCAATAGGGTGGATGAAATAGTTAGAAAAAGTCATAGTAAGCGGAATAAAGGAACATTAGTCAAGGTAGCAGAGAAGCAAGATGGCGCCGAATATGTTAGTAAGAAATCCGTAGGACGGAAACAATAAAAAGCGAGGCAGCAAAGTGCAGGAAGAAATTATTAATATAGTTAATAATTATGGTAATATCTAGCGAATTACTAAGAGATCAGTAGGGGGATGAAATAGTTAAAAAATGCCATAGCAAGGAGAACAGAGGAACGTTGGTCAAAGTAGTAGAGAATCAAGATGGCGCCGAGAAAATTAGTAAGAAATCCGTAGGACGGAGACAATAGAAAGCGAGGCAGCAAAGTACAAAAAGAAATGATTAAATAACAAAGAAGTAAGGTGATATCGAGAAAATTAGTATCTAGGGTATAATAGAAACGAAATGGTAGGGTAGCAAAGTATCAAACGAAGCAAACATCGTGAATTCGGTATTCGTAAACTCACCGGTCCATCGAAAGAGCTTCATTGGTTCCGCTCTCTCGCGTCGCGCTCTCGATACAGTCGAAAGCTTTTGTCGTTCTCGTCGGCGCAGAGTCTATTTAACGGCGAAGAGGGGTCGCGCGTCCTTCGAGGGCCAGGATAAACGATCGCGGACCGGAAGTTGACGCGACGCGACGCGCGCCGGTCTCCGAGGGCGAATTAGAATCAAAAACAGCTCGTACGGCGAATCGGGGCGAGCGGGGATTGATTAATGGCGCTGTTTACCTTGCCCCCCCACGCTCCAGAATTCGCACGGCACCGCAGAAAACGGAGGCAAACACGAGAAACCAACATCTGGCGTTCGATGAGTAATGGAACTCGTGTCGAGTGTCCTTGATCAACTGCGCCCGATTCAATTAACCGCCCTTTAGCCTAATCAGAGTCGTTCCACCGTCCGCGGACGATGCTTCCAGATGTTCGACGACATCATCTTCGCCTTCTTCGCCCTCGAGATGACCATCAAGATGGTCGCCATGGGCATCTACGGCAAGGGCACCTACCTCGCCGACTCCTGGAACAGGCTCGACTTTTTTATCGTGGCCGCTGGGTGAGTGTCTTTATCGTTCCAAGGAACAAAAGAATATCTTACGTCGACCGGAAAGCTTTCCTTTGACGAACCAAATTATCGTATCGTTATAAAATACGAAAATAACGCTGCTTCTACTGACTGTATATTCGTTAACCCTTTCGGTACGAGTGCCGGATATATCCGGCGTCCGCGCGACGACCGCTGTGGCCGAGCGCCGGATATATCCGGCGCACGTGCGATGACCGGTATAAATAACAGAATCTTATATAAATAAATCTTAATATTTTATATAAGTACCTCTGAATATCTCTTAAGTTACAAGCAACACTTTTGTTAAAAAATGTCGTTTTATTAAGCACAGTTTTTCTTTAACGCTTAGGAAATATTTTCTCATAAAGGAGGACTCGTCACGTGCGGCGGCAATTTTCGGCGCGGGGCCTCGTACAGCGAGAGTGTCATGGCGGACAGAGTGCTCGTACCGAAAGGGTTAAATGAGTCTAGAGAATTTATCAACGTGTTTTGCGACGGACTGTAGCGACGATTCGTCGAACGGCAAACATTCACGAATCGACCAACTAAAAGGTTAACACCGTGCACGCTTCGTTCACGGGTGACTGAATTCTTTGTCCAGTCGGCAGAATCAATTTCTCGATATCCGTACCGCAAGAAGATCGTCGTTAATATCAATGAGACGCACGAAGGTCCGCGGGAAGGAATCGCTACGGTCGAATCTTGGCCTCCAGTTTCCGGTTCATTTAGCAAACCGCCTCGTTTACGGAATTTTTATAGGCGATTCGTTGAACGAGTTTCGTCGCGGCAATTTATAAGAATGCAGGATCGCGCGAAGACCGTCGCAGATGTTATTGCCAAATTGTCTCTTCCTACCGTTATCCGATTTCTGGTTGAAATTGTTATACGTGGCGAGTTATTGTCCGGATTGAATTATCGTCCCATTTGTGCGTTATTGTCTCACCAGGATCGTATCCCCCCCCCCCCCCCCTCAAGTATTAACGAATTATTGCCCAACTATTACTAAATCATAGCCCAAGCATCACTGAATCACTACCAAAGTACCCAACTCCGAAACAATCGTCGCATTTCGCGCAGCACTAATTGCAAGACAAAACACGGGCATATAACACCTGTAATTAATTATAGCCGGGGTTCATGGCAAGGCCGCGGAACGTTTATTCAAACATCCGGATTCATATTTTATTCGACGCCTTTAATGCCGCCGCCGGTTCACAATCTCCTCTCGGTTCCCAGAAAATCGCGAAGCGGGGACGAGCTTGAAAAGCAACTCGAAAGCTGCCGGGGCTTTTGTCGCTAATCCGAGGATACGAATTAAAGGAATTTCGTTTGGAAAATATCAGCGCGTTCGAAAGGAGAATAAGGGGGGATCTTTTTAATTCTTTCTTCGGTCTTTGTCGCTCGCTCGCTCGCCAGCACTCCCGCCGCGCTGCCCCGTGACGTAATTTTACGTCAGCAGCAACAAGCTATAAAAGGACATTTACTTTAGCCGCGAACACGGTCGTTGCGGCTTCGCGAACAGATGCTTCCGGATTTACTGCGCAATTTTCTGCCCGGTTTACCAGACAAATACAAAGATTCAATTATTATCAATTAAATCGGTATTATACTTTCTTCTTCTACCGGATAGTTTTCATTCGCTTCGGTTGTTATCGCCGAGGAGGCAACGCGAAACGAGAGCCTGCTCCGGGCGCTTGAAACAGCATAAAATTCGCGGATCGCTATAATAGAGGCGAATAACACGCCGAGGATTAACTATTAATAACAATGAGATAATATTATGCTTGCCGCGAATCGAATAACACCGCTGTCTATTAAATTTAGATTGAAATAATCCCTATGGCTCTGACTCGTTATTGCGAGCCGAGCAGTTAATGAAACCGGCGGTATAACTAGACCACGGATGTTTATCTAGAGCCGTGTTATCGGGAACACTGTTTTACGAGCGTACAGAATGCACTCGTGTAGAGTCACGATAAATATACTTTCGATATTTATTTTTTTCTCGGGCACATCGGTCCCTCGGTTTTTTACGCGGACGCTTCTCTTCGCGGAAAATCGGCAACGCTGTTTAGGCGGTGTTTTTTTGGCACGGATGTCCGCGCGCGTGGTTTCGCGCAGTTAAAACATCGGAACGGATTTTCGTTTGGGGGGAAGCGCGTCCGATTGAACGGGTTCGAAAAATTGAATTTGTCGTTCACTTTGTGCCGGATTTAACTGCATTACCGGTAACGTAGGAGCCACTTATGCAATGGAACTTCCGTGGGACCGTTAAATCGAGTTGGTAGCAGCGTCGTTAAATAGACTCCGATTCAATTCCGCGCGCAAAACTCCAAATACAGCCGAGCCTTGTGTAACACGGCGACACCGTGACGCGGTCTAGCTGTAACATAGTTGACGAATTTCGCATATTCATTGCAACGCGATCAGCGGGAACACGGAAATCGAGACAGCGCATACCGAATCTATAAGCAACGCTTGAAAAACCTGTAGAAACGTTGGCGAATTTTTCTTCGCAGACGTGTTCGCGATGGATTTAAAGAACAAACTCTCCCCTTTGCAACGACACCTTAAATCTTGATCTACGATTTTTTTTAGCCGTCGCACGAGGCATAAACAATGACTAAGTCCGACGTATATGACGTGTATCGCGGAGACGACGGTACAGCTTTCATTCGAGGCTCGATAAAATGCCCCGAAAAAAATCGTACATCAAGTTTCTTGTGCTCGTTGCAAAGGGGAAGGTTCAAGCTTCGAAACCGCGGTAGATTCATCCGCGAGAAAAATTTTTCAAGGTTTCTACAGAAGACGAAATTAATCCTTTTCGAGGAAAGACGTGTGTTCGCTTTCCCACGTGCTGTATCGTATAAAGAATGATCTCGTATACGAAATAAATCTACTTATTAATTTCATACTTCCGTAGACTTCTTCAAAAATCTTTGAAGAACATATTTCCTGAAGTGGAAGCTAGCGGTTGTAGCGATTCCAGTTACGGTAATTTGGAAGAGAGTCTGAACATGCGAAAACGATGTTTCCAGCGGCGATGCTACCAATAAGAGAGCCAAGAGTGCCGGCGAGAGATAACTTACAGTGGACAGAGAACGTAACGCGTTGTTGTTTTGTTGCAGCGCCCTGGAGTACTGCTTGAACGTGGAGAACATGAATTTATCGGCGATACGAACAATAAGAGTTCTGAGACCCCTGCGCGCCATCAACAGGATTCCGAGTGAGTATGACGTAGCACGGCCGTGCGGAAAATCGTCAACGCTTCCCTAACTCGCGCGAAGAATGTCTCTGGCCGGGCATCGATTTAGCGATACGCGTGCAGCGCGTTCCGTACGCGAATTTTATCGGCGCTTTTACGCCGACCGAGTAACGACCGGGTGATTTCGATCTGTTCTGGAACGAGCCGTACACAATTTCTTTCCGTGCGCGCGACACGGTTAGATAATCCGTTCGCGTGCGACTTTCCAGGCGATATCATTACCGCCGACGACGCTCCGTCTCGTTCGTTACCGTGAAATCAGGCTACAGCCTACAGCCACGCCGTAGCCTGGTCCCCCGAGGATTGATCGACTTTTCTTCTCGAAATCGCGGGACAACCGTTTCGTTCGGTTCCGTTGAAAATCGAGTTGAAAATCGAGTTGAAAATCGAGTTGAAAACTGCCGCGACACGCGCACGCCGCGGACGCGTTTTCTCAAGTGTCGACATTACGCTCGCGAATTTGACGACGCGTCGTATAACGCGGAACAGTGTGTAGAGGCCTCTAAATCATGGAAGCGAACAATCGAAGGAATGTACGTGGCGCTTATAAGCCTAGGCTATTTTCAGCCGTGGTTCGTCAACTGTCGAGCCACGGTTCTCGGAAGAAGTTTTTGGATAGCTTCAACTTTCCTTTCTAAATCGCGAATCAACAGCCTTCGTGCCGGACTATTTTTAGCCGGGCGTCGCTTATAGATGCGCTTATGGCCGTGCAGTTCACTTCCCATAATAACGAGACCGTCGAAATGCTTTTTAAATTTTGCTTTCGCAATGTTTATTTTTAGAAAAATATTAGTATTTTAATATCTTTAAAATATTCCCGGTGATTTTTCGCTGTTCAAAATTCCTTAACAAACGTTCACTGTGTCGAGCATCACCAATAAACAAGTACAGAGGAGTAAAACAAACATAACCTAACAAGTAATAACCTTTCGTAATAATTTCCGACACGCAGCCCCCAAAAAATTGGTAAACAAAAAATTCCCGGATATTTCCATCCAGGTCCCCTGCAAACGAGCCTGGAAAAAAAAGTCGGATCGTTCAGGTCGCCGAAGTTTCCTTGTTAGCAACCGTTGTTCAATCTAACCTTTTAGCGCGAAAGTTTCGCCGGTGCGCGAAGCCCACGGATTGGAAATCAATTCTCACACTTGTTACCGTTTCGTTGATAACTGGCCATTTTTTTTTTAGTTGCTATCCGGGACCAAGAAGTCGCGCGAGAACGGCGACGTGTACGCGAACGACGGCGTAACGAGAGCATATAGTTTGGAGTATTTCATAAATAAATTAACATGTCGAGTGAATGAATTGATGCAACGAATGCACATAATTAACGGGAGATAGTCGGCGGAGAAAATTGTGTCCGGAGCTGCTTTCGGTCTTTCCCTAAAATCCGAATCAAAGATGGCGCTTTGTCTGCAATCAGAAGACGATAAGAAAATTATTCTTGGAATTGTTTATACGATTTTTTGAATATAATTATCATTTACAAATTAAATATTAATTTATAATTGGTAGTTTGGAATTTATTATCTATTATTTGAAATAAAACCGATGACACGTTCGTTCATTAATTTAGATTTGAAACGATGTTATTAGAAACGATTTACCGTCGTCGTCGATTCGACGCAGGATACTCGCAGCACGGTTCAATAAGTCTATTTCCTCGGTCTGTTGCGCAACCATTTTGCAAAGCAAGTCGGCACCGCGGGTTAAGACCCGCGAAAACGGACGGTCCGTTAGCGCGTCGCGGCAACAAACAGCAGAGTACAACGAAAAGTTTCCGTTCGCTCGCCGAAAAATCCGTCACCGTCGCATGACGGGATAGCCTCTCATCCGAAAAGTATCTTCAGTCTGCCGCAATGCCGTTGTTCCCTGCTAGGAACCAGATAAATAAAGGGTTTCGCTATTTACGTCGCTAGGGGGAAGGATAATGTCACCTGGCCACACATAACCGGAAGATGAATTTACCTTTGCTCGGGTAAAGGCGACGCGCAGGAAGTTCCGCGAGCCACGGATAGGCTGATGCCGGTAATAGAGACTGATCTTTAGGCTGTGAATTTTAAACATTTATAGCGAACAAAATGCGTGGAAGTGATGCGAGTCGGAACGCGGTTAAGGAAGCGATGCGTTGTTCTTAATTTATTCAGATTATCCAAGGAAAGAAGACGATATTTAATATATGCTTATGCAGGTTATGAATTTAAAGTTCTATTAAAAATTTATTACCACAAGAAATTACTATTCAGATTATTAAGATCTTTAAGATCTTTACCTTTGTTGAGAATTCATTAGGAATGTTTATTAAAGACATTTTAAAGTATTCACTTTATTTAAAAATCTATTAGACATTTCTATTGGAAATATTTCACCTCTTAGGCACGAGGCGCCACTGTAGTGACTTTCGTGAATGTTTCGTGCTTTACTCAATTGTTTTATTAATTATTAAAGTAAACGAATAAAGTAAAAATGTGTATGTATAATACACTGAGAAAAGAATATACGTACTTAATGCTGTACATAGCTGTGCGAAAAAAATTTGTATTAAGAAAAATGGTAATTTAGTTATGAGAAACTGTACCTGCGTGAAATCCAGCCGTGTCTAAGAGGTTATGGACGGTCGCGCGAACAATATGTTTTAATTCGAGGACGTATTCGAATCTCAGTGCGATCGTATCTGATTTCAGGTATGAGGATACTGGTGATGCTGCTGCTGGACACTCTACCCATGCTTGGCAACGTTCTGTTACTGTGTTTCTTCGTCTTCTTCATATTCGGTATTGTCGGTGTTCAACTGTGGGAGGGTATCCTGCGGCAGCGTTGCTTCCTGAAGGCTCTACCCAACGTGAAATACCCGGAGTAAGTCTGCAAACACGCCGCATGCTTTTCTACTCTACATACTACTATATACTCTTCCGTATTATACACTGTTTTCCTGCGGCTCGGCCCAGCCGCCATTTTCTCCGTTTATTATTACGCTTTACTTGCATCCATTCCGCGTTTCCTTCTCTCTATCTCTCTATCTCTCTCTTTTACACGCACACACTCTCTTTATCTCTTTACCTACGTCTTTATCTCTCTTTATCTCTCTTCTTGTTTTCTCTGCTTGCCTCTAACCAACGCGTACGACGATGATCTCCGACTATGGGGGTCGGAAGCGTTTTTTTCCGGAGCTAATTTTATTATTGGGCTCGCTCCCCTAAATCGTGACGCCCCGGAGAAAATGTAATAACCGGATCGTGGTTCTTCATGCGAAATAAAGATTGCCGCAGCTCGTTGCAAAGAGATTTTCCGTCTTTTAATAATTGCAGTCGAGATTTTACGATTCTTTTACTCGATTAGCGAGGTAGCATTGCGAGCGAAAATTCGGAAATTCGGTGAACGAGAAAAGTTTCTCGAGGAACAGAGATTCGTATTCAAACGAACCCGAGCGCGTTCGGTTGCCGAGCCACGCGAGATCGCGCGCCGTCTTCGAGAAAACGATCGACAAATCGCGAAAGTCTGGACGTTCGTCGGGCGATTCGTTTTTACTCGCGATGTTGTTTGAGAGTTCGACTGTCCACGGCTCGCGGAAGCTGTAAAAAGTATTTTCGGATCGGTTGTACACGATTTCTGGAAGGAAATGTCACGATTTAGGGGTAAATTCGGCGGCCCCGGCGCCGAATGTCGGCCGCCGTTACTCTATTTCAAGAAGATGGCGCAATCGTGGCCACGCGACTGGATAAGTATCAACCGAGCCGTTGAACGCGGCGAGACCGTACAGATAGAGCCGCTTTGTTCGACGCCCCATTTCGCGGACCCCCGAGCTCTTTGCACTCGACCGAACTTTTCGGCGGGTTTCTCTGCCTGCCAGGTTTCTCGGCGCGGAACGGTTTTCTTCGGAAGGACATTTTTGGAAAAGAAAAACCGGCTTCCGGTCCGTCCTACCCGGGATTTTCCCGACAAATCCCACCGCTGAACTTTCCCCGACGCTAAAACTGAACAGCTTCGTAATTCCCCCGTGGAAGTCGCAGGCGGTGATTCACTTGGACGACTCGCCGTGATTTCACGTACGAGATACAGCGTGTGTCGATCCGCCGAAATCTTTGCCACGAACAGTTGGCAGAACGAAGGAATCGTTCGAGTTAATTACAGTATTTTCTATCGTAGATTTTCTATTGTAAATTTGTATTGTAAAGTTGTATCGTAGATTTGTATTGTAAATTTTTATCTCTATTTTATTGTAAATTTTTATCTTTATTTTATTGTAAATTTTTATCTTTATTTTATTGTAAATTTTTATTTCATCGTAAATTTTTATTTTATTGTAAATTTTTATTTTCATTTTATTGTATATTCGCGGGTCGTCTGAAATATCGTGAGTGACAAGCATGCATTTTTCAGTTCGCCTGAAATGCTCCAAGCAGAGCCAGAGGTCTAGGACGACAGAGAGACAGGGGATTATCCGAGCTCTTCAGACTTTATGCACACACGTCATAACACGGGATTATCTTGGCGTTAGGCTTCGTCAAAGAGCTGTCAGAATTACGTCAGAAAGTAGGAAGTACCTGTGACACGATTAAAACACCGTCAGAGATCAGTTTCTCGCGTGCTAAGATTTCATCCAGCTTGGAACAAGAGAAATAGTATACCTGAATCTATTGCTAGTTCCAATTCTTGTAGAATCTTTGAAAAATTTTTCTTCCGGGTTGAATCTACCATGGATTCGAAGCTTGAATCTTCCTCTTGAAAATGACACCTCAGATATCGATGTGCGATTTTTTTCTGTAGCCTTATACAACTTTGAACGCCACATGCACGGTCGATATCAAATACACCATAACTCCGAATCGACTGTCAATTGAAATCTCTGTAGAATCGTCTGAAAATTTTTCTCGTAAATGAATCTACCATGAGTTTGAAGCTCGAACCTTCCTCTTTACAACGAGTACAAGAAACTTCGTGTAATATTTTTTTGGACGGTTTTATTAAGCTTCGAAAGCTGTACCGTCATCTCGTGACACACGCCATAAGCGCCGAACTTATTCACCATTTGTGCTTGTTACGAGAGCTAAAAAAATCGTAGATCAAACTTTAAGGTGTCATTGCAAAGAGGAGAGTTTATTCTTTAAATCCATTGCAAACACAGTCACGAGAAAAATTTTTTCAACGTTTTTACAGATTTTTAATAACTGCTTATCAGTATAGCCTGTAGAATTTACATCGTCATTTCGAGTCTTTTAGTTTCTTACTCGCTACATTATGGAAAATTAAAAAAAAAAGGGTTGTACACAGTGAAAGTAGAAGCTCCAAGCTAAATCTTAAGATGACACAGAGCTCGTGCCTGTACGATTTGTATTTTCGAAAGACTTTTCAAGAATTATGAACACAGCATTCAAGCGCTATTATCGAATGAAATATGTCCGTGTTATCGGCACACCCGGTAGAATATCCGTTTCCAGGAACAAATTGTTAACGGTAAAGCGACTGTGTCTCGCACAGTTGCCGCTAAGAAATGTGCGGCTTGGTGGCAAATTGGTACCGTGACAAATAGTCCGCGGATTTTATGGGTTCAGTACGAACGCCGCCGTGCAGAACGCGCCGCGCCGGGAAACGTCAATGAAACCCGACGATATCTCGATTCTAATTTCGACTCGATACGCTTTTTTAATCGCGGCGAACCTCTGCGCCGGTAAAAAGCCGTCGTTCTGTCATTGAACGAAAGCAATCAATTTCTCCAGGAGGAAGCTTTTCCAGCAATTTTCCTTGGAAAATGATAATTGGCCGGAAAAATGACAACAGAAATCATCGAGTGCAAAGAGTTGTTACAAAACAATGAATAATTACAAATCAGAAGCAATTACAATTTTTTACATCGTTGTCAGATCTGACGAGATTCGAGCTTCTAATTGGCTCGACTGTTTCCGGCGATTTCAGATTTAATATTCTTTATTTTCCCGAGGACTTTCCACTGTCGCCGAACGATTCCCAAACGAATCGAACGCTTCTTCTTTTTTTTCCAGAGAATTTGGCGCATGCAGAGATTCTTTGTCGTCGCACATTTCCTTTTTCTTCCCTCCTTTTATTTTTGGCTTCGCGTATTATTCGCATACTCTCCTCGATACCATCGGGCCGTCATAGCGAACGTTCAAGCGTCGATGGCCGGTCTCTGTTATTTTCTTCCCGCTCCTCTTCTTCTCTTTTTGATTTTTCCCTCTCTCTCTCTCTCTCTCTCGCAAGCTTTCTTTATCTTTCGTCGGCGCTGAGCGCGAGCGCGACGTCTATTTCCGGCGAACAGTTTAAATAGCTTCTGTGTATTTCTAGCGGCCACCTACGTGTACCGGTAATTAAAACTTCTTTGCAGCTAAGTGCTTCCACGATTTCCCGATTCTATTTCCAACGGCGGCGCTGGGGGTGCCCGAAAGGCCAAATATTTGTCTTATATGGTAGCTCCTCCATTATCCGAACGGTTTACCGACATCCGAAGCCCCGACGCTGTAACCGCTTTTCGGGGAACGGTTTTCCGTAGAGTTTGTTTAGCTTTGATGAAGTAGCGCGCGCGCGCGCGCGACCGCAAACCGGAGACCTGGTTACAGAATTCTCTCCTTTCTCTGTTCGTTTTTTTTTTCTTTTTCTTCGAGCCCACCAACAAAGCTATCGAGACGAAGCTCTCCGGCGTCTTGTTTAACCGATTCTCGAGAAGCTCCGCCGAATTTTTTTTCCGCCGCCGTGGCCGAGCTTCGCAGGCGACGTTGCGGCGGTTTTCTCGGGAAGAGTGTTGTTTTTGCGCGGAGAATTAGACGCGGCAGCAACAATTTCGACGGATTTTGAATCCGCGCCGTTTGGAATTATTTTCTGAGTCGATTATTCGTAACGACGGAGAAACAATTAATGAAAAATAAAGGAGACGTTGGTTTCGTTCTCGGGCCGAAACGAAAATATATTTTTAAACAAAGGCGATGGACGCATCGAGCTGGTACTTTGCAGAATTATTTAATAATCTTCGAGGAACAAGCAGAATTTTCGTTCCGGGACGATAGTGACTTTCTTCGATGTTATGGCGATTTTCTCGATACAAGTCGTGATAGAAAATTTAATCGACAATTTCGAAAGTATTTATTTTAGTTCGAACTGATAAAATAATTTTCGTAAATAGTGTTAGTCCTTTGAGAATTGAATTTTGCGAAGGTCGCCGCGGTTCGAAGAGCGAAAGGACATGTATGACCGAAGATGTCTGCCAAGGTTGGCATAAATCGGATCATCGGTTTCCAACGTTCCTCCGACTCGAAAAACATCGTTCCCAGAAAAATACATGGGAGAATTCATATTCCCTTCGCGGGGCGCGCAAGAACCGTTCTACGCGAAGGACAATCGCGTTGCCAATTTTTCGAACATCGCTGTAATGCTTCGGAATCGTGTTTTCGATACGTAGAACCCGAAGGAATTGAGAAAGTCTGAAAATATGAAATTTTTGAAGCCGGTCCGATTTTACATATTTATCGACCGTGTGCCAGTGCGTGGTTAACGGAATTGCTGAATTAATAAAGATTTCCGGTTCGATAGGTGAATTTTTAGAAACGGAATTCGAGGAAGCTGTAACCCCTTGTCGTACTTTGACGTGCCTGACACGTGATTATGATTTCTAACAATAACCTGTTAAGCATGAATGCTATATCGTATTTTTAAGTCGAAATAAAATTCTGTCTTTTTGCCACTAATATTTAAGCGCTAACTTAAAATATTAATTTTATTTCTCCACTAAGAAATTATACCAATCGAAAATTATTTAATCATTGTAACTGCGAAGATAAAATGACTGCAAGGGGTTAATAAAGACAATATTTATTATTTAAACTAAATTCGTAAAAATTTGCAAACAATTTGGATTCGAACGAAATCGGAGTCAGATTCGATCGCGATTGAAAAATGATGATTAACCCACGGTGATTAGCACCGCGGGATCGCCTTTGTCTCCTTTATTTTTACGCTCCGCGTGCATAACGGTACATACCACCGGAGAGCTGTATAGGCCGCGCTATTAAAAACACCTGCATTTAAAAATCTTTGACGAAGCGCAATCAATGTTCTCTTTTATAAAAGAAAGATAAACATTTATGTAGCGCGCAACGCGTGAAAGAACGAAGCCCGGTGTAACTAAATATATCGGGCAATGTGTTCCTCATCGATTGGCAATTTGTTGTTACCTTGCTCGACAAACAATTCAAATTATCAACTATTCCGCCGCGCGCCGCTTCGTCGCGAGCAATTTGTTAATCACCTCGAGTATGCGATTTTCGTTTCGAGCTATCTAATATAATACAGTTCCATTTCAAAGTTTATAATATAATAGAGCCTCGTTTCAAGTTTTATAAATCAACGAAGTTTGATTTTAAATCGATTTAAATCAATTTTATAATCGATAAAATTTCGTTTCGAATGCTATAATATAATTTCGTTTGAAATTCGATAATACAGTGGAATCTCATTTCCAATGGCCGCGCATTTAATACATAAAATTTCAGCAAACGCGAAACGATTTCGGTATTGTCGCGATAATGGAGGTTCTACGGCGACTATGCGAACCCGTTGTATTCACAGTTTTCGCGCGACGTGCGCGGACCACGCGGAAACGAATTATCGCAGTTATTAAATTGGAATTTCGGTTTTCGGACCCGATGGATTTCGTTGTCGAAAAATCAGCGGAGAATCGTCGAGCGACGACGATAACGATCCGCGATTGTTCCGCTGGTATTTTCGACGCGATATCTCCGATCGAAGATTAAAGGATTCGATCGTTCGCGCGGCGGCAGAAGAGCGAACGATTCGTTTTCTGCAGTTCGCGCGCACGTTGCGCGTCATTCTACTTAAAGAATGTTTACAATATAACGGTTCGTACACGCAATATGCCGAATTGCATGGCGAAGTAGCTCGAACTGCCTTAAAGTATCGCTTCGAATAAATATTTATTTTTCCGTGTGTTTCTCCACCGCGGCCTCTCTCTCTCCCTCTCTTTCTCTCTCTCTCTGTTTCGCTCGACTTTCCACACGTTACAGCTTTCTGCGGACCACCACCGATCCGCCGCGTTTTCTCCGAACGCGAATTTCCATTCGCAGCTACCCCTCTATTCGGAGCAATCTTCGTTCCACCACCACCACCACCACCGCCGTATCGCCACGTCGCACGGACACCACCGACGCTGGCAAAAAGTATCGAGTCGCAATTTCGACGTTAACTCGATCGCCGAGAACGAATTATCCTGTAATCGGGTTGTCTTGCAACTAATTGCGGTCCTCCTTGTCGGGGCTTGCTGCGTTTCAAATTGCGTTTCGCGACCTTTTAGCCGCGTCTCGTCGCGAGCGCACTGCGGACATTTACGCGAGCGGTCTTCGTTGAAAAACGCTGGGGGACGGACTTCGTTTTGTTCTCCAGCTGTTCGGTCGGCTTAATAATCTGAACATTTCAGAGATTTTTAATGCTTTCAACGTTTTACCGTTCGCAGAAAATTCAACCATTTTTATATTTTCACAACGTCGTCATCAAATATTTATTTTATCTCTTTTATTTATTTTATCCATCGCGGGAATATTTAAAAAATTATATAATAATATCTCAATAATCGATAGAATATTATTAATTGCCATGACAACCGATTCACAGGCTACCGGTCGGGATAAAAATCCGATTTATAGGCTACCGATCGGTAGAGCGACAATATGTGTAAAGACAATATTTCTAATATATATAACAATAAAATTTTCTAGCGCGAAACACTTTTTGCCAGGGTCGAGTAGCGTGTGAAACTACTCGCGGTAGTTCCCGAGGATTTTCATAGATCTCGATCATTCTCAACGAGCTACAATGTTTTTAGACCCTTAACTGCGCGCGGCGATCGTTTCGACGGGACCGTGTCCGGGTTGTTTTCATTCGTTTAACGTCGCGGAAGATGTTAGAGAGAGAGCACGGGAAATGAATAAAAATACTTGGCAAATACATCGAGGACCTGTCCCAAAGCGTGATGTAATTCTGTTACGGAGTGCAAACTGTACGCTTCTGCTGCTAAACCGACGTATTATTCGGTTTTGGCTTCGTTCTACAAACACGGTTGCACAATGCGGCAATTCTTTTAAACAAATCGAACATTTTTGCCCGCATTAAATTCATCTCTTTTATCGTTGTTATTATTATTATTAAACTGACCAGCGTTTTTGCAACGCTGCTATCTACACAATCGGTCAATAATTTATTATTGTATCACATATCGGCCGATACTTTATTATTAAATTTGTCGAACTCGTTTCAATCGCCGAAGTTCGATAATTGCCGTCTGTAATTATCGTCGTGGACATCGAGCAATTTAAAGTTTCTTCGCAGCTGTTGGAGAATTGAGAAAATGTTCGATTCGCGTTCCAGATGGAACGTTCTCGTTTGTTAATGGCACCGGTTTGTAAAAAAAATGAAATAAAAAAACACCGATGCAAGGTTCTAATGAACACGCGGCTCTCGGTTTCCGCGTTAACGAATAATTAACGATGATAATGCTCTTCAATGGACCCGCATAAACTGCCCGCGGTTTGGTTTATAAATTGCAGTTGCGTTAAAAGCATTGCTTCGTGAAATTTTTACTGGCGCTCGCCGCGCGGCTAGCGGCCGCGTTAAATAACAAATGACGCGAAACAATCAGGCTATCAAAACACGGTATGTAAACGGCTGTCGCGTTTTGCAAGCCGGCCAGGGTAATTTAACCGGTCGCCAAAACCAATGAATAACGTGAACGTTTATCGAACTGCTAAATGTTATTTGGCACGTGTCTATGAATTACGGCGCGGCTCTGCTCCTTTCGCGGAGCGACCGATTATCATCTCCGTTTGTTCGAATCATTTGAAAATTTCAATTTGCGGAGCGATCCGATTAGACGCTGTGCTCTCGAATTAATTAATTTCCTTGATTATCGCCGACCATTAATATCCGGGATAACCGAAGAGCAGATTCCGATGAATAATGGTCTAGGTTATGGACCGCGGATATTTACAAATTTGTCCGGTTTGGTAATTTACGGCACTTTTCGCCGTCGGTTGATCTTTATTAAAATCGTCTGGAACGTTCGAACCGTCGAATAAACATCCTAGAATTGTTTATAAAATCTGCGGCGATTTATCGGGGCGAGCATCGCATTCACCCTTTCAAATTTTAACGATAGTTTATCGAAGCGCGTTAATTGAAATTGATTTTCGAGCTTAACGCCAAGGCGAGGAATCTGTTGATCGTCGAAACGAATTTCATTCATCTGTTTCCAATGGAAAATTGCGTAGCAATTTCTCTCCTGTGTCTTCGATCCCGTTTCAATTACTATAATTATAGAAACAGTGGATTTCTTTAAAGCCTATTTACTTGTTTAATGGCATATCGGCTCGTTTTAGCTATTAGCGAATTATTTTCAATTACGTTTGCGTAGTTCTAAACTACTCTAACTCTTAATAATAAAGTGGTAGACTATTTTTCATTAAATAACATTTTATTCTTTAATACTTTGTAACTGTGTAGTATTTGACTATCTGTAATTGCAGTAATTGTTCTTAATTGTTCTCCAGCTTGTAAACAAAAATTGACAATTTGGGAAGAGAGGATACATAGTTGACAATCGACAACTACAAAGACCATAATTGTCCTTTTATTATTCACAAGTTGAAGGATAATTAGGGCAAACATACTGCACTATGAATTAGTCTGTGTTGCCATAGTTTGCCAAGTAGTTTCATCTATTTGAAGTAGACTGTGATTTTTCTATCTTTTGGTCATCTTTTTCTCTCTTTTGCACATTTAATACTTGGATATTCTTCCACTCTGTCTTTTCAAGATAGATATTATTATAAAATAATTATATCACAAGTTTTGCTGGTGCTCAAATGTCTCGTCAATTAATCGCTACAAGCAGGAAGAACGTCCATTTTGTTTCGACAAATGAGTCGCCATAACCTGACAAAAACTGGAAAACAATTCTACAGACACATTTCTCTTATTAGTTCTTTTTTTATTAGTATACCTCGTACGCCATTCGCGCGCAGTTAAGGGTTAATTGCTTCGTTGCTAATGAAAATTTTTTTCCTTAGTGAATTTTCAATTTTAACGTCAAGAACGATCAACCTCGACAGATCGCTTCATCGTATCGAGAAGAATCTTTGTCAGACACCAGCCTTGGGCGACAATGATTTTCAACCAATTTTTTCTTGCACTTTTAAGTTTGGAAATTATGCTTCAGAAATTTCCAGGAGATTACTTTCAAAATAAACTCTCTAAACAATTATCCTCAAAACACGTTCGCTGTCGGTTCCAAGAAATCCTCCACCGAATTCAAGATGGCGGCGACTTTGAAGCTAACGGAACACCCGTGCTAATGTTTACATATTAAATAAATAATTTTCGGTTCTTAAATAATTTCCAAGGAGTTCGTTGATTTTTAACGAACCTTCGGACAGCGAACGTGTTAACAAATCACGAGACACCTTCCCAGCGACAATAAAGATGCTAAGACGAGGGGTTGCATTGGAATCACCGCGATTGTTTCGCGTCGACCGGAAAATCAGGTTTGCCTGATACCAGCATTAACGGCGAAGTCTTTCCCGGGCGTGTGCACACAGTTTCGCCGCCGAAACGGGAAAATATTTATACGCTCCGTCTCGTTACATCGTTGACCGTGTATATTGATCGAAACCGCTGTCAATCATTGCTGTCGCTGATTAAACTTTACACGGGGCGGGGACCTTCTTTATCGATCATGCCGAAAAAAAAACCCACCCCCTATTTTTACCAAACACTGAAATATGGAAATTTCTCATCGACGAAACATTAAGCAATTATCGAACCCTAACCTCTCGATTTTTCTTTCTATTTTCCAGTATTTGAACTCCACCGCTGTTATCTCTCAAAAACACGCGAATCTTTCGTTAAACATTCCGATTAATATTCTCATTTACAAAATTTAATTAACGAAATCTTCGATAAAAAATACCGCGGTTATGACATCGCTATCAGAAACTGCCAACGAACACGAGACCGAGAACGAAATTGGAGCAATTTGTAAATTGGAAAGGATCCTTTTGTGACGGCGAAATTCTGGAAAATCGCTGAAGACTTCCATTACGCCTGTCGCCGGGGATTATTTTCAATTTTCGCAACGAACCCGGTGGCCGTTATAATTCTGGCGACGAATGATTGAACGAACGTTGTTCGGATAACAAAAACGGTGGACCGCGAAACGAATATTTTTCGAAACGAATATTTTATTTCGGCAAAATGGAGTCGGCGAGACATCCTTAATCGCGGGCCGCTCGTGTAACGCGAGCAGAATATTCCGCGAGCAGAGGTCGCCGCCTGGCGGCGAGCCGCAGCGGAATATTCCGCGTGTCGATTTTCCGATTGTTAATTATCGACAGAGTGTCACCGGCAGGACAACGGGTTAACGCGAGTGTCGGCGAGCAGCCCCTGTCGGCGTCGAACAGCCGCGGATGATTTCAATGCGTGCCCCCCACCCCTCCCTCCGTGAACGACCAATCGTATCCTAAAACGCATAGAAAACTAGACGTAAGTAGAAAGATGACCCTAGGGGACAGTGACAGGCTATTGTTTCGCTGTTGCAGGTTACTCTCGGACGAGTACTCGGTTCGATCACGCATTTAGTAAGCTCTAGTAGAGGAACAATGTGCTGTGCATATATATTCTCTCTACATATATCTGTATATCTAAATCTAAACTGCATAGACAACATAATATGGGATAGACGGTGCATCCATGTGTGTGCATATATATGTATATACATGCATCGGTCACGTGCATATGTATATATTTCTATCTCTATGCCTAACTATATACCTCTCTCTCTCTCTCTCTGCCTCTATATATATATCATTATCTCTCTCTCTCTCTCTTCGTCTTCATCTGTCTGTTTGTACTTGATCCTTGGAAGGAGGACGCTTTCGACTACTGCACTGCGCCGGCGATGCCTGGGTACATTTCGACCCTACGAGCGATAGTCAGTCCAATTGACATTTTTTCAGATCGAATGGCGATTCTTTGATCGATTCGCTGACAGCATATGAAATTTTATGGGCAATCGTGATCTTTAAATGGAACGAGTTATTGTTAGTAGTGTTGTGGCAAAAATGATTATTCATTATTTTATAGAGTAGAAAGACCATTGCATTGTTCCCATTCTATTATAATTACTGAAAGAAGGAGGAAGTTTCTAAGTGATTTCTGACTCTTGCAATTAATGCACACAATTTTGATTTCGAATAAAAATCGGCGCTCGTCTGACTATATATAAATAAATAGAATAAATTAATAGAATATTTAAAATTCTATAGAACTAGAATCTTCGAGAACATCGAATGCTGCCAGCGATCAGGTCGACGCCTATGGCCCGACACCTGCGAGAACTCTGGTCGCCGGCTGCCAGAAGCCGTTTCGATCGTTGGGTCGAGATCGACCCAGGCGTGGCCGTCCGAGGGTTAATCATTGTCCGAGTGTACAAATCTGTATTATATAGTGTGTCACGCAAAACATAGCAGCATGCCGCCTTGAGCTGATCGAGCCGCCGTCTCGAATATTCTGGCGAATGGCGGGCACCGTTCGAGACGGTGTATCGGCTGTTTCACCTGTATCGGCTGTTTCTACCTGTCTCGCCGTTTTTCTATACTGGTGTCGTGGATTTGACACCGCGGTGGGTCGTCCGCCGCCGACTGTCGCGTCGTGTACAGGGTGTCGTCTTCCTATCGATCTCACGGCACGGCCGTTTTCAAACTGATCGCGGCCCCCTGCGGAAATGTTTGCGAAGCTCGAGCACGTTTCGACGAGGATGCTGCCGCGATTAATATACATCTACGCGGAGCCGAAATTGCGGTCGCAATTTCGATCCTCCGGTAACCTTGGTGGAACGCGAACGCACCGTCAAAGCGTGCGTTCGATCGCCGTGATGCGTTTTAAGAAATATGTATAGTACACGCGAATCTATAGCTAAGTTCCAACCCTGATAGAATCTTTGAAAATGTTTCTTCCGGGTCGAATCCTTCGTGGATTTAAAGCTTGGATCTTCCTCTTTAAAATGACACCTTGAAAATTCATGTACGATTTTTTTCTGCAGTTTTATGCAACTTTGAATGCAACCTGTGCGATCGATATCGAATACGCGATAACTCCGAATCTACTGTCAATTGAAAATTCTGTAGGAACTTTGAAAAATTTTTCTCGAGGATGAATCCACCATAGATCCGAAGCTCGAACCTTCCTCTTTGCGACGAGTACAAGAAACTTGATGTACGATTTTTTTAGACCGTTTTATTAAGCTTCGAATGAAAGCTGCACCGCCATATTCGTAACATACACCATAAACGCCGAAATTAGTCACCATTTATGCCTGATACGAGGACTAAAAAAATCGTAGATCAAGATCTAAGGTATCATTACAAAGAGGAGAGTTTATTCTTTAAATCCATTGGAAATACAGTCACGAGAAAAATTTTCCGACGCTTTTACAGATTTTTAAACATTGCTTACCTTGTGCAATCTGTGCGATCGATATCGAATACGCCGTAACTCCGATTCAATTGAAAGCTCTGTAGAATCGTCGAAAAATTTTTCGCGAACGGATCTACCACGTGACCGAACCTCGGTCTTTCGCCTTTACAACGAGCAGAAAAATCTCGACGTACGATTTTTCCAAGGCGTTTTTATTAAGCTTCGAATGAAAGCTGTACTTTCAATTTTATGAAATACAGCACAAGCTCGTATGCTTTATGAAATACATACTAGCAACTCGTTCCCCATTTCTGTCCCATAAAACTAGAACGAATCGTATATTAACATTCAAGGGGTCGTTGTAAAACACGAATCTTCAAATCCACGGTAGAACGTTTCGCGGAAGGAATTTGTCCAATGTTCCCAATGTGGTCGGAGTTCGTAGGAGATAAAACGCATCTCCGGCGAAGGTAGACATTCGCGACCACCGTGTACGTTCTCATTAACCTAACCGGAATTACGTTTGACTAAAGGACACAACACCGTGCTTTATCTGTCCGCAAACATACTTATCACGGTTATTTATGCGTGCAATTAGCGCCGGCTACATTATTCGCATACTGTACCACGTGATAATTGTATTAGAAATGTCTTCAAGAAATTCTGATTTTTCGGATTAAACTATAATAATAAACCATACTAAACTATAATATGGAATTTTTCAGACTGTCTCCGTTTATATACTGTTTATAAAAACTACGTACACGTCGTACAAAAGAATTGCGAAATTAAACAAAGTAAAATTTTATAAAATATAGATCTTTCGCCAACACCGACTGTCACTATTTTAAACATTTAGTACAGTTTTTACGGGCTAAATAGTATATAAATGAAGACAGTTTGAAATATTCCATGTCTGAGTTTATTAATTCGAAACTTTAGAATTTGTTGTGGCATATTTTTATTAAATCGTGTTTTATTAAACGTGGCATATTTTTATTAAATCAACAGTTTTTGAAAAAAGATATACAGTTTTATATATTCACTTAAAAATCCGACATTCCATATGCACCAACCTAATAGTTCCGGTTGTTAGAGCCGAATGATTTTCCGCGCAAATTATGGTTGACATAGCGATCTTACAGCGACAAAATAATTATCGTTCGGAATTATAATAGTAAATTATTATAATTCCTGCAGCGTCTTATTATCATTCAACCATTGACTTATTATTTAAACCGACTGTCAAGGCAATGCTTTAAACAAACATTACGATCTTTCGAATCCTTTCCTAAATGACACGAATGCCATAAATTCTGTTCCGAAGTTCTCCTCTCTGACGCGAAAAATTCGCGTCGGTTTGGCGCGGCGCCCTTTTGTCCGAGACGCCGAGTGTTTTCTTTATGCGTTAGGGTAGGATTTTCTGAGCTAACATTTGCGCGTGTACGCGGAGCCGACGCCGAACCCCGAACTTTGTTTCGCGATAACTAGACCGCGGTTGTATAAACACATTTACACCGTCGTAACCTGAATTTCCGTGGCCCGAGGAGAGGCTTTGGTAATCCGAAAACGAGATAAAAGCGGCGCAACTTTCCCCGGAACTTTTTTCATTCAACATATTCGCACCGGCGCGTCGCATTAGAATTTTTATAAATATTCACGCGCTGCTTACTCGGCCGGCCGAAAGCGAATTTTTCGTTTGTTGCCGTCGGATATTCGCGGAGAATAGAACATTTTCGGTGCAAATTAAATAGATACGTGAATATATATATATATATATATATATATATATATATATATTTTTTAAAAATAATGAAATGGAATTGAGAAGGAAATATTCCGAAATATTTCCAACGTCTTTAAAGTTTTACACGAAAATCTGGTCATTTCCAGCCGCTAATTAATCCGCGGAATTCTCGAGGATATCGCGAAGCGCGCAACGATTCCCGGAATAATTTTGCCGCACGAATTTTTCTCCGTTTCCGAACGCGTCCGGGGTTCCTCGCGATTCGGGTCACTGCCAGTCGCGCTTTCATAGTGTATCAGATCACGCGGAAGTGGGTCAAAATAGTGGAAAAATAGGAGACGAAGGAGTCCCGTGAACAAAACGGGTGACTAGGGTCGCCCCGTCAACCACCCCGAAACGAGCCCCGACACAACTCGAAACAAAAATGACTCGGCGGGGGAGGCGTTTTCCCCGGGGAATTCCAAGTGTGATTAATGAATCGCGAACGAATTTCGCCAAGGTCGTTTCTCGCGGCCGCCACCGCTCGCTAATTAATGCGGCAGTTTTTGAGACGCGTAATCGGCTTTACGGAATTCACGGCGTACGTGGAAAACACGCAGCCGCCTCTCTCTCTCTCTCGGCGGGGATGCTACGTCTGTTTATCCACGGTAAATTAATATTTATCTCCTGCCGCGTAGTCCAGCGTAAGCTGCCGGGCTTAAGGAGGTCCTCCGCAGTGTCTCGGTTAAATGTCACGGCTGGACCGACCCGATCCGTAAGCCTTGACGCGTCCCGTATAGTCCGGGGATCCTGTGCAACGAATTCGACAAATTAGAGCTCCGCGGATTTACCAAAGTCCCGGGGCCGATCAATCTTTGATACCTGTGCTCGATCCGCAGGCATGTATGTCCGGGCTGTTGGAAACAAATTGTTGCGATCGTGGCACTCGAGGTGCCATCTCGAATTTAACTATTCAATTTGCGATCGTGGAGATTCGATTTTGCCGAATTAAAGTTGCGCTTCGTTGGTTTAGAATTAAATTAAATTCATTGTATCTGAATTAAATTAGATTCATTGTATTAAAATTAAATTAGATTCATTGTATTAAAATTAAATCGAATTCATTGTGTCTAAATTAAATTAGATTCATTGTATTAAAATTAAATCAAATTCATTGTATCCAAATTAAATCAAATTCATTGTGTCCAAATTAAATTAAATTCATTGCATCCAAACTAAATTAAATTTAATTCGCTTTGAAATTAAATTAAATTCATTGTATCCGGATTGAATTAAATGTAATTCGCTTCGAAATTAAATCGAATCATTTGGATTAAAATTGAAATAAATAAATTACATAAATCTTCGTTCTATTCCGTTTAAATCGCGTAACAGTGTCAGTCGAATCCAACAACTACACGCAAAGGATCACACCGTTGCGATCGTTTAACCCTGAGTATACTCGCGTCTGTAAGCACGACTACTTAAACTTTCTGACGCAAGTATCTCTCGGTTAAACGATCGCAACCATATGTTCATTATACGCGTCAGTCCCGTCTTCTCGCGATCCGAGAGAACACAGCCCGATAAATACAGAATTTGCGTTTAAAAGTGCACCAGCGATCTTGAAGTCTCACCGATAGAATCGCGGCGATGTTTTTAGCAACAGCATCGATCTTCTTCCGCCAGATCGGCGTTGATCTTCTTATTGGATTTACAAAACCGGAATGCTCGTTTCACAAAGGGGCGAACAATTCGCGGGTTCCAATATTCGATGCGGCAACCTTTGACCGTCCTGAACGGAAATGTCCTCGTCGGTACGTGCAAAAGCTCTCGTCGCGAATACTTTGCCGCGTCGCGAGCACTTTGAGCAACACGGTTCCGTGAATCGATTCAAAGGGGACACCTTATGTATATACCGTGTGTACCGATCGTTTCATAGTGCGTGCACGGAACGAGGTCTAACCTCTTTTCGCAGTATGCGAGGAGAAACAGAAACGTACGCCGCGCGCTTAAAAAGCAAGTGGACCGGTGTTAACGCTTTACCGATCGGTTATTCGGTCATAGAAATTTATATGTTCTCGTAACGTTAGCATTAAACAATATTTATTTGATCTATTACATTTATTTTATTTTTATTCCAATTATTCATTGCGAATGGTATCTATTATTTTAAAATATTGTATAATGATATAGGAGCCTTTAGTGGTACGATCTAACACTTTTGCCTCGATAATAAATAATTATTGTTTAGTCTATCTAATAAAAAAATAATGATAATCATAAAGAATTAATAATAATAATGATATTAATAATAATAATAGTCTATATAATAATATAGCAGCTACCAGTAGTAAAATCTAACTAAATTATTGGTTTTTAAGATTCTAATTTTTAGGTTACCGGTCGGTAAAGTGTTAATCGAGTTACGCGATAACGCCGACCGCTCGAAGAAACGGCCAGTATGAGTTGTCGAACGCGACAGGAACCTTTACCCATCGAATTCTTGGTGTGCACATGGCACGGTGTCGAGCTCGAATATCTTTCCTCGTGTCTTCGTCGGCATCTTCGGCTCTCTTCGAGTTCTTTCGATGCACGAATCGATGTTCTCTATTCTCAACATCTCGATATCGTGTTACTCTCTTCGCTGCGTCTTCGCATATTTTCTCTGTCTCTGTGTCGCTCTCTTTCTCTCTCGCTCTCTCTCTCTCTCTCTCTTGCTCTCTGTCCTCCACTATTTAATTCTCTCCGATCGCCGCTGTCTCGCTGCCACTCTCTTCCTCTAGATCTACACGCTGATCTCATTTGTCTGTCTCTCTCTGTCTCTGATCATCGATCGATACTACATCGATCCGACGTGACACGCGACGACGATTTCTGGCAAGAGATCTCTGGATTAGAGATGAACGTCTTCTCTGTAGGAGTGATGCGATTATGATCATTGTGTGCTGGCCGTGCTATGTGTTAATTTTACGTTGAACGCCGTTGACGAAGCATCGATGAGAGTTGCGTTTGTACCAGGGTTAGGTGAGAGCGTGTTTGCAATCGGTTTGTAGGAATAATAGGTTCATCTCTTGGGGGTGTTATCTATTTTTATGCAATAACATAGACACCATAAAACACGTTCAAATTTACGATTCAACCCCTTGCACTATAATAACGAGTCAGACTCGTGGTAAACAATTTATGCAAGCTCTTGCTAAATATTAATATTATTAATTTCCTCTACGTCGAAGAAAATATAAATTCTTTTGTCATGAAACTATAGAAACGGAGGTAAATAAAGACAATATAGGAAAAAAAAATTGTCTGATACTATTAGGAAAATTATTAAGTACGAATAAATGCTAAGGAGCGACAGTGCAAGGGGTTAAACATTCTTGTGATCTTAGATGCAACGGACAATACATGAACATCGCCGCTTAGGTAACC
The DNA here is from genome assembly GCF_028453695.1 of Augochlora pura. Lineage (NCBI taxonomy): Eukaryota > Metazoa > Arthropoda > Insecta > Hymenoptera > Halictidae > Augochlora > Augochlora pura. The sequence continues at coordinate 34,528,365 of NC_135778.1, forward strand.
GCGAACGCATCAACAGTTTAACTAATTTATGCATCAACGGTGTAATTAATTTATGCATCAACAGTTTAACTAATTTATGCATCAACAGTTTAACTAATTTATGCATCGACGATTCAACTGGCTTAAAGAGCATCGATAGTTCAATTAACCCGCGCGTTCGATCGTTTCCCAGAAAAGTAATAAAGGATCGTCTAAGTATAGAACACGGTGAACACTCGCGAAAGAGTTGCACAAGACTCGAGGATTATAGCTGAGGAGAGTTCGCTGGAAAAGAGAATATACAGCGCTGGACCGATGTTGATTTTACCGATGGACGTAAATTTAATGCTTCCGAATCGGATCGGCGTGGAACGGCGGGACGAAAGAAAAATGAAGAGCCGGAAGTTAAAAGCGCGGTAGCTGCCGCAGAAACTGGAAAATATACTTGGCAACAGCGTGTCCCGAGGTTTTTAGGAAAACCGAGCGCTGCTTTCCGCGGTGAATTTTCAATCTTTTTTTTCAAGCGGAAAATAAAATTCCTCCCTCGCGTATCTCTAACGAAGATTATAAACTCTTACGAATAATTCATTGTTCCGAGGGCTTCGAATCGTTTCGAGCGACAAACGTTTCGAACAATTCGTTATTCCGAGCAGATCGAGCGCTGAAAATTATTCGATGTACCGAAGCATCGAGCGGTTGAAACAATTCGTTATTTTCGAGCAGCGAGCCACTCGAAACGATGTACAGGTTATGTCAGGTTATGTATCGCATAAAATGGCTGCCGTTGGTAGCGGTGACTCCGAGCGAGCCGGAAAATTCTTGCTCGACCGTTAAGAAGCTTTCCGTGGCCGCGGGGACTTTAATTTTGAGGAAAATTGGAGGTTATACTGGTTTCCGGGGAGTGTACCAAGACCGAAAGGATTCGCATTAGCCGTTTAATGAAACCGCCGCGCGGTCACGTCGCGTATCCGAACTTGTTATTCAACTGTGCAACGTCGTCGGCCGGGTTTCCCCACCCCCTTCGCTCTTTAACGTATTCCAAATCCCATTTATTTTCCTGCACGCTTTGTTCCCCGTCGTCCTCTATTCGCCGCTGGTCATTCAACCACCGAACAATAGCAAACGCGCCGGCATAGTCCGACGACGGAGTTTATTTGAAAAGATCCAGAGTTTCTACTCCCGACTTCCGGACGTGTGCTACAGCGAATTCAATTAATTTCGCCGATAAATAGGAGAGGGACTGCTTCGAGTAGTCCACTACACGCTACTCGTGTTCCATCCGGAGTAGCAGTCCATCTTAATGGCGTCGTTTTAAGCGGATCATTAGGTATTTCTAGGTTAGTTCTAAATGCTTCAAGATTTTATTAGAAAACTTTTACTAGGATAATTTAACCCTTTGCACTCGGAGTCACTTCAACCGGAAATCTAAAATAATTTTTCTGGCTTCTAGTGTTTCCATTTTATTCGGTTGGCAATTAAGTGTTTGCGGATTTTGTTAACCCTTTGGCTACGGCAGAGTTTCGAAGACGTGCATTCCTGAGGAAGTATATTAATGTTCAACACTGATTTGTCTAATTGAATGAACTTATATTTTAAAGCAAAATAACTGAATTTTCCTTCGTATTTTAAATACGCAATTGCTTAGTTGCCAATTGAGTTGCCAAAATCGAGTCTCGTGACTCACAGAACAATTGCACTTTCAACAATTTTTTGAAACTTCGGCGGTAACTATAAAAATACTTTCGGAACGTCTACAACAATTTCAGTGGCGCCGCTGAGTCGCCGCTCGAGCGCAAAGGGTTAATTCGGACGGAGAAAGGCTGACTTTAAAAAGCAGTTTCCGCTCGTTTGAATGATAATAATATTTTCAATTCATTGTTTCTTCTTTCGGCGAGCCGATCGGCCGACGAAACGAGAAAAAAGTAATAACGAAATAAATCTTGTCTCTTTGTGGAACAGGAAATATTGTACTGTTCAGTGAAATGGGTCATTTCACGGTAAATCGATCACTTTTCGACGTCAATGTCTGGGATCTCGTTCGAAATGAAATACGATGTAGTTCACGCGAAATTGGAAGAGGGCCGGCAGGGCGGGGGGAAAGGGGGGGGGGGGAGGCAAGTTATCATTTTGCTGGTTTTGAAAATTTGTTTGGGAAACGCGGTCCATTTGTTCGATAAATATTCGTAGGAGCGAACCGCGTTGCCCTTTGCCCGTCGATATTGTTATATCTCGCAACGATGGTTTTTCGTCTAATGGAAAAATCCTTTTCCGTATTGAATCCGCCGTATCGAGAATTATGGAACGGATCACGCGAGAGCAGTGATTTAGAGGCAGTGGAAACTCGTTTTTGTTTCTTTTATACGTTTTTATTCTACTCGCTGTAATATTTGTCGCAATTTTATTTCTACGATCTTTACGAGTACTTAATTATTTAATAATTGTTACTGCAGGTGTCTGTTCGACCAGTTGGTATTTGGAACTGTATTTAGAATTTGCGTATAAACATATCTGACATAACCTGACAAAAACGTGGTAGCGAGCAAGAAACCGAAAATAATTGTAAGAATCCTTTTTGCCGTCGCGTTTGTCGGACACGGTTGGATCAGGGCGGCAACAGCCCGTCCCATATTACCATTTCTTGCCCCGTACGTCCTACTTTCGTGCTCGTTCGCCAACGAAAGTTAAGACGATTTATGATACCGCCGGCCAAAGAACGAAAGGACCCGGGCCCGGTCCGCGCTTCTTCACTTTCCATTGATTTCGCTGTCCGCATCTGGCTTTTGTCATCAGGGAGCGGCTGAATGTTTGAAGCGTCCTTGAATGATTCAAGCATCCTCGAGGCTAACTGTTAGGACGGCAGATGCCGGACACTGCGGCGAATAAATACATAAAATCTACGGTTTCGCCAGCGTGGCGCGATCGAAGGGGGGGATCCGGGGTCAATTTGTTTCTCCGGCTCTCGTTGCTAGATAACGTTTAATTACTTCGCAGATTATTTCTCCGCGCTCTCTTATCTATCTGTTCGCCATATTTCGTCGAGCTTGCGAGCGTCCAAATATTTGCCGTTAGCGATTTAACGGTAGCACGATAAACCGTGGTATTACGCGAGGACTTTTTGTCGTGCAGCAAATATTTTTTTAAAGTAACGTTCGAAATTGTCGTTTATAAATTATACACTCTGTTGCGCGAATTACTAAATTATTATCGAGCTATTAAAATTATTGGAAAAACAGCTGATCTCTTATTTTGCGCCTACAAATTTTGGTTCGCTCGATTTTCTGTATAATTTATAATGGAATTTGTTATTCTGTATGATTTATAATGGACGGTAAACTTTATGAATCAATGATGATGTATTGAAAAGCACGTCCGTGCTATTGTGGATTGTTTAAGCGGCTACGATATCGTCTTTACAATTGCGCGACCACAAGATTGCCTCTGCAATTATGCGACGCTACTGTGTTCACAAGATTGTCTACTAAACTATAAGAATAGTTGTCCGGCCTATAGCATCAAAGTAATAGGAACGATACGGTTCGAGATAATAGCACGTGGGCTCAGACATAAGTATGAGGAACATAACGATGCGAGTTATAGCCACGTTGAACCTTGCATTACGCGAGCGAGATGGATTTTTTTTGTTTCGGAGCTAGTTTCACCGTGTAAATCACACTTGCATATTGATTTACCGATGGCGGGACTTTTGTTTAATTCAGCAAGACAGATTTAACGAAACCGCGCGAGTTGCAGAAATAAATGAAATATTAAAATTGACTACGATTAACCATCGTTCGCTGTGTTCAATTATTTCATTATATTTAACTGTATTTAATACAGTTATACAATAATATAATATAAAATTGTTATTATTAAAATATTTAATACAATAATATATATTATATATTAAAATATAATATTTTAATGTATATTATACAATATTAATTATTATTATATTAATAATATAATATTGTATATTAAAATATTTAATACAATAATATAATATAAAATTGTAATAATTTAAAACCGTATTTAACTACAATAGTGTAAAATAAAACTATAATAATTTAAAACTGTATTTAACTGCAATAATATGATATAAAACTGTAATAATTTAAAGCTGTATTTAACTACAATAATGATAATATAAAATATAATAATTAATAAAATATAAAACGTTTAATTAATACGAGAAATAATTAATTAGAGTATCCCGAAACTGTGAGAATATAAATTAAAGAAAATTAAAGGCGGATACGTAAAAGTTCAGAAGGAGGCACGCGAAAATAATATGACTTTTCGGAATATTTAATGCTCGGATTGTAAAGAGCACCGAAACATTTTGTCGCGGCCGTAAAGAGGAGCATTAGGGTAGCGCGGGACAAACACGAAACGCGAAACGGTTCCTGGGATGCGCGGGAATAATATGTTTCCGTTTCCCGTAGCACGTTGCGGGCATTACGTGGCTGAACCTGCGCGCAATTTCCACGGTTTTCGCGTTCATTTTTTATTTATTTGTTTTAAGCCGCATCTACGCCAAGGTCATTAGCAATCCTGTAACTTCCCGGTTGCATTGTGTGACGTATCACGGTGTAGTCCGGGGGTGGCTCTATACCTTCCGTTGTATAACGCTTTCCAGCACGTGTTGCTGCGTATTTTTGCGGGTACAGACCGCGCGGAAAGTTCCCTGAAAAACGGAAGATCGGTTTCCCCGAGTTCGACCGAATTTCTCGCGAGTTTCCCAGAAATTAGTGCGATCTGGTTGCAGCCGCGAGTAAAAATTCTGAAAACATAGAACTTCTTTGCAAATTTTTTTATAAATTCAAACGCGCTTCGCAGAGTTTCGATCCGGCGATTTCGTTTAAAAAATATGGAACGGTACGTCGACGGTTTTTATTAACATAAAAAGGCGTTTAGAACGAATATTTTTTAATCGAGGTACCTGTTCATTTCGCTAGCAGTCTTCGACAAATACACGCGTTTCGAATATTCATTTCCGACGTTTTTCCGGGCAGGCCCACCTGAATTTATTTTATATTTAGATTCGTCGCGCTCGAACCGAGCGGAACAAGTCGCCGTTTAAAGCACAATAATAAATTCTTGTGGGAGTTTTTTACGCTTTCGACGGCCCTATGAATTTTACATCGACGCGGAACAGTCCCCTGTCATCGAGATATTTTTATTAGAGCAGGACGTAATAATATCCGCGGTCCAATTGATTTTTAACACGTGACGCACGCCGAGGGTACTACCCCTTTTTTGAGGGAATTTGACGAATTCATTTTTACTCTCTTCGGACAACGCGATGTAATACGTTAATGGATTATTATTATAATAATGTTCTAAATTCGATGATTTCTTTTACTCGTTCAGTTCGTCTCGCGCGAAAACATTCTCGATTCTATATAATTGAAGTGGATTATTATTTCCAAGAACATTGCAAAAGTAAAGCGCACTGTCTGTTTGATATTAAAAAATCCGATTCGTCGAGCCGCGAGTAATTACATCGATTATTCGACGGGATACCTAACCGCGACCATTTTCGATAATTTACAACCCTCGAGGTGCATCGATTCCGCCTAACTTTCGCGACGCTGAATAATATATTTCGTTTAATTTGAACAAACGAAGCGATCGTCGCGCACTTGTCTTACATTAAACAAACGTTAACTTTCTATTTAATTTCCCGCGGGAAACTGTTTAAAGGATTTCCTTCGTTCGGAATTTGTTGGTTTTTTCGAAAATCTTTGCATTCGTACGAAACAGCCATTGATATTTCCCGTCGACGTGCATAGCGTTAACAGAATTCAATTCGTTTCGCGCCGATTCGACGATTCGATTCTTCGGGATCTCGTGGGGAGGAAAAAAATGGCCCTCCGCATCACTCGAAACCGACGCGACGCGAAATGGCCTCTCGATGTTTTCCGAATTTTCATTTGTCGAGGAAATCAGGCGAGCGACGCGGCCAGATTCCGATGCGCTTTCGCCTATGGTATAATGCCCGGGGAAAATATTCATCTCGCGGTTATTTATACGTTGGATATCGTCGGCTTTCGAGTGCCGAAAATTACTCTCGATGTTCACGGATTGCACCGCGATGGCCGCGGCGATTTTATATTCCCAATTTCGATCGCGCGTCGACGGCGATCTTGTATTTTCGATTCATAGACGCGGGCTTGTTTTCAGTTTCTCTTTTTTATAAAATATCCAACGCACCTCGTCGTAGAAATATCTAAAATTGAAAATATAATACATATATAATATATTTATTTTTTTTCAGCCTCACGGCCAAGAAATAGGACTTGGTTTACGCAAACCTAACTCTACAATTCTATCTTAACCTTTCATTCATTATATACAGAAAATATAATACATATAAAGTTATATAAAGATAAAAAATACATGTAACTTCTAATAAAATAAAAACAAAGACGACAAGAGTGGAATAAAATCTGCTCACGCGTAAAAATATTTAATATCAAAAATACGACAGCTGTCGTCGTATGCAATTTAAAAACAAAATACTATAAAATCTGTCTTTAAACTCGTCTCGCAACCACGTCGCCGCCGCTCGCATTCGTCTCGTTTAATTATCGAAAATAAAAAATCTATGGCAGGTACGTGTTTCTAGAGGCGTGTTCCGGCCTATCTATCTATACCGGAGAGTCCTTCGGCGGTACTGCAAAAAAGATGGCAGTCGGTGACGTCATCGGGGAAACAGCGGGACGACCTTGAACCGCCAACTAAATCGACGCTGAGAATAGTAACGTTCGCGGGGAGGCGTCGAATGAATGGAATTTACAGCGGTGCCCCCCTCCCCCCTCCTCCCCCCATATCGGGCGTACCCCGGAGGCACGTTTTCACCTAACGTGCAGATATCATGATTCCGGCTGTCATGGCGAATAAGGTTTCTTGTTTTCACGGTGCGACAAAAGTCATCAGTTTTCGACCCGGTGACAGAGCGAACGATTTACTGTCACTTGAGGAGCGCGACTTAAAGGGTTGCCACGCCGTGGCTGGGGACAACGTTGGGCGAGTCGCGTTTACGTTCGATCGATTGAACATCGATTGTACATCGATCGAACGTCGATATTAATATCGATAATTAAGTATTAATATCGATAATTAAATATTAATATCGATGATTAAATATTAATATCGATGATTAAATATTGAAATATCGATGATTAAATATTGAAATATCGATGATTAAATATTTAAATATCGATGATTAAATATTGAAATATCGATGATTAAATATTTAAATATCGATGATTAAATATTTAAATATCGATGATTAAATGTTTAAATATTGATCGGATTTTTCGGTGTTCCAATATTTTCGTTATATTTATAGTTCAAACGATTTGTGACCGTTATAATGTAGGTTGCTAATGACCCATAGGGAGGCTGCGGCTTAAAACAAGTAAAAGGAGGGTGACATTTCCGCGCAGTGTTCCCGGGAGCTCATTTATCTCGCCTAGACATTCAATTATCTTAAAAGACTATCTCACGGTAACAAACGCCGGAAGATTTACTACTAGAAAATCGACTCGTCCTTTATCCGTATGATCTCCATGCAAATATCAATTTTGGTGGTTCGATTCGTAGCGGAATTGGCTTCCCACGGAAATGATTTAAAGCGCACGGAACGCGCACCCCAGTTTCCAATGTAATTCCAACATCTTTTCGGTGACAGCGTCTCGAAAGTATAAATTGTCACAAATACAGAAAACGTGTGCGATCGCGATCGTAATATAGTTTAAACGTTTCTCTGTGGCGGTTTTTTTGAAAATAAAAACTTCTACGCGCACGTATAATCTGCAATTCAGTTTATAGTACACTTTAAAAATTTCTCCACGGCGAAATCTACCAGAAAGAAAAATCTCTGAAAATACACAAAATGTGTTGGTTGGTATAAAGTGTAATTTAAAGAATTTTTCAATCGCGATTCGTTGAAAATAAAGATCGCTACACGCATCGATAAAGTCCGCGCTTTAATTCAGATAAATTCCCCGATCGATTTAGACGAAAATAAAGCTAGCTCTGATGATATTATTATTTAGAAAATTAGTTTTTCCATCGCGATTTTTCAAAGCCGGTGCGCGATTCGACGAATTCCGCAAAATTCGCGGCCCAGTTTACGCCGCGTGGCCGGGACTACGCCGAAAACATTTCCCCGAATCGATTACCCGAATATGAAAACTGTTCTAAACAATAAAACATCCGCGGCGTGCACGGCCGAGGCGTTCCGTCCGCGCCGCTCGCGTTTTTGCATTTCCATCGATCCCGGCACGGTCGGCCGTGCCCTCGAATCGCGTTGTCTTCCATGGCGACTCGATTTACTTTTCGGTAGCATTGATTTACGTTACGCGGAACAGGTTCGCCAGCCGCGCGCGCGGCACGGCGCGGCACGGCTCGATTCGAAACACCCAAGGCGGTCGATGGTGTTGTGTCGTGGCTGCGCAACGTGTGCGGACGAGCCTGCACACAAACGGGGAACTGTGTCAAGAGGGATGGGAACGGGGGTGGTACCATGGCGAGTCTCAATGGTAGCGGGAGCGTACACTCCATGCAAGAAGGCTTGTCCAAACACAGAGGGACACGGCAGCAAACATATCCGCGTTTTCGTCCATTAGCATTATTGCGTTTAGCCGCGGCTTTCCGCGTTCCTCGCGTTCAAATTTCGATCGACCGTGCATCGAAAAAATCTCCAAGAATGACAAATTCATCATTGACCGAGCTATCGAAACAGCGACTTGTATCAGGCTCATCATAACAATTGGTTTAATCTAATAAATGAAAATGTAAAATTTCAAAGATTTTCAAAATTTTGTAAAGATGTATTTACTTACCGTAACAATTTCTATAGAGATAACCGCGAAAGTAGAGGGTCCGCCTCCTCGTGGCAGGGACGGTAACGTCAGGTAACACTGACGGCTGAGAGGCCCATCTGTGAAATTTAAAATAAAAGTAAATTATTATAAAGAATACTAATTGAGCCGAAATTATTTAATTTGTCTTTTTTCTAAATTACATGAATACATTAATCTTTTGATCATTGTTTATTTTGATTTATCAGGCAGCTATGAGCTTCTGCTCCACGCTGCATTTTTATAGTTAAGAAAATAAAAAAAAAATAAAAAATATCGAAACAGCGACCAACACCGTGCCAATATCGTCTCATTAATTTATGTATCCTTCGCGTGACGTTGTTCCGCAAAGAAAGCAAAGTGTATTAGTTAATCTCGATCGATTTGAAAAAAATTGTTCGTCTACAGTGCACGGTCACATTGTGGCACGGATCCGAAAAGGATCGACATTTGTTGAGCGAGCGTAATCTTATCGGGCATTATCAGTTTATATCAAATTTTTCTGGCCGACTAATGGCGTCGCCCGACCGGCCGGACATTAATCAAACAAAAATAGCGACGGACAGATGAATCGGTCGAAAAATTGTAATCAGACGGCTGTGCGCCTGTCGGATGAATCATTTCACAATCAATTCGCTACCTAACGGAACGATTCCATTTTATATTGTACTTTGATCATTCTACCAGAGATTCTATTAACCGGAATGTTATTTCTAACAACGGCGTTTCACGATTTCGACGGAATAATATTCCGTTGTTCGAATAGAACATTTCTAGGATTATTCATTTCATTTCTGAACGCGTCGGACACGATTAAACGGAGCTCCGTTTTACATAGAACCCTGCCCTCGTATACATAAATGCAATAACTCGAGCCTTTAATCCTATCGTTTTCACGGCACCTTGCAATTTTGCGCAAATAGAATTTTATATTTTGTTCGAGTAGAAAATATCGAAGTCCATTTAATGAAAGCTACGGGAAACAATTAGAAAATCATAGAAAGTAATTGTTTCGTCCGGCCGCGACATTAGAGATCGTTAACCCTTAGTAGCCTGATTTACGAAAGTGATTTTTTTTTAATATTACTGTGTTTGCTTGAGGGTCTAGATGAAGGGAAAAATAGCTAAAAAAATCACAATATTTATTTTACATTTTTATTTAGAGAAAAAACCAGGTATCAATTTTGATACTTCAGGCATTAAGGCCATAAAGAAATCAGATATATAAAAAATAATTATATCATAGCGAAAATAATATATTCACTTACCTCAAAAGTATTTATATTCTTCAGAAAAAGAAAATATATCTTTGTATTCAACAAAACTTTTAGTAAAATGTGTTTACTTGTTCACTTTGCCGCGCAAGTAATATGTCATGGATAAAATAAAACAATAATGACATTAGATTTTTTTTTTAATTTCGTTGGAAAGAATATTATACAACGGTAAAATACGTACAGCCAACCTATAAAAAAAAACTAATAGTAATGTGAACATTCGGTTTAAAAAGATTGGTATCGAAATTGATACTCTAGGTTATTAAGGGTTAATCCCAGAATTTGCGCCGCGCGGCGCAGATGATCGCGGCTCGCTAATGAATAAAACGTTTCCCCTGGTCTATACGGCGACTCTGCCAGATTAAAAATCACCGCCGGCAACTTGTAACAGTTGCGCGACGCCGTAACGGCGACGCGGTTCCGTTTAATGCCGGCGCCGCATGTTAATTGTTACGCCGACCGAATTCGAATGAGGCGCGCGCGTTCCGTTCCCGGGAAGGCCGTTTAACTAACAAAACATTAACGAGCCGCCCGGCGAACGAAACGCCCGATCAAAATGCAAAGGACGCCGCGCGCCGGCCAATAAACGGAATCCCCGGGCGTTTACCGCGCGAGGAGACCGCGAAAGATCCGACGGAAACATTCCGCTGAAACTGGAACAAACGGGGCCAGACGAATTAACATTATATTTCATTAGAAACAATTCGCCGCATAGTCGCGATAACGCCGGCGTAACTTCCTTATTCGCGGCTTAATCGGAGGATCGTTTGAGACTAAATTGTATTACATTGAAGACTGCTAATGGAGCTGAAATATTTTGAAAAGAAATATTTTCGCGAGGCTGTTAGTATTTTTCATTTTCGTGGTCATTGATGGTTATTTTAAAGGACACACTGTATATTAACGACGATTCCATTGAGTACTGTGACTATAGGATTCCGATCGTTTCATCACGATATATTTGCGTCTGAAATAATTAGTAGTCGAGCTTTCAGACACAAAAATCTCGTGATTAAATCCTCGGTACTCTATGCTGATTAGACTCGTTGGAATCGTTTTCTCATACTGTATAAGAGCGTTAAAATAACGATAATATTCCATTAACACGTCCAGCGCAAATCGCTTGAATTTCTCACCAGACCCAAATTCGGTAGTTAGGATGCATAGGACGACGTTATATTTTATACATTAAATATAAATTAATGTATAACAAATGTAATAATGTATGAACTTTTAGTATTTTTATTTTGTAAATTTTACATTTGCCGGCTTTTATTCCATTAAATTACTATGCTACAATTGGGATTTTCGTAAATTAAATAAATAAAATCTTGAGTAAGAAGAGCGTCACCTATATTTGGGTGACGGGGCCCCCATAGAAGCTTACCTGTCACCCAGATATGGGTGACGCGGCGACGAACCTGTTAAAAACTGTACCGATAGCTTCGAAATTTTCTGCGAGCGGTAATCTCGAGCCACCGTGTATATTATTAGGTTGGAAACTATGAAACGGGCGTTCTTGTTTAGTCTGTATACAGCTGCGACGCCCGTTTCATAGTTTCCAACCTGATAATATACACGGTGGCTCGAGATTACCGCTTGCAGAAAATTTCAAAGCTATCGGTACATTTCTATTAGGTTGGAAACTATGAAACGGGCGCCGCAGCCGTATACAGACTAAACAAAAACGCCCGTTTCATAGTTTCCAACCTAACAACACAGTGGACCTCTGCGACTCGATGTGTTCGGATCACCGAAATCTTCTCGAAAACGCCACGGTCCGCGTGACTTAACAATGTTGCTCGACCGTTATCGCGGCGATCAAAGTGGCGCTCGGTCTCCAATCCGTGCAGGCGTGTCAAAATCCTTTGTATCGGATTTTCTAATAGAGAGCGCGAATCCGGCAGGAATATTTGCGCGTACCCAGAGGGGAATCGTTGTTTATGCGCGGCCTTTTCGGCGGATATTCTCTGTGCCATGCGCGAATATTCCGGGAGGATCCTCGGCGTGTCTATTAGAACTCCCCGATACAAAGGGCTTCTGATACGCCCGTATAGATCCCGCGTTCGCGGTATGTGGGTCATGCAAGAATTTACCTACGTTTCTTCGCGGTGGTACCGTCGCCGAAGTACGGCCCGGCCGTCTTCGAACTTCGCGAAATCCGTTTCGCGGCGAGTCCCTGGTACACTTGCGGATTTCCTGCGCCGACTGTAAAATTCCGGAAACCGTCCCACGGATAAGCTTCGCCGACGGATTCGAATGATTCTTGTCTACCGGTCGGGCATATATCATGGTGAGCCGGTCCTCGATAGGTTTGAAAATTATTTTATGAATACTGTAAATATGATACACAGTGACGCGTACATTAATCGCTAGAGCGTAGATAAAAATTTCTTGTTCGTTCGTTAACATATTAGATTGAAAATAATAATAGTAAAACTGTTAAAGTTTATAGTAATAAATTTGTTTAAATTAGCGGAGAGAGAATTTATTCCAGAGTCGAAATTAGAAGGAACAAAATGGCGCGGGTAAATGCCACGATCGGCGGTCGTCGAGGCCTAAGCGATAAGGAAGGAAACTGTTAACGTCGCTTTACCGTTCAAGACAGCAGCGTTTTTTCGTTGGCGTTTTTTGGTCGCGTTCCCGGGCAGCAAGAAAAGTAAACGCTCTTGTTTCGGCTTCGAGGGCTGCTCTTATCGGCCTGCTATTCATTCGCATCGTGTGGTGTGCCGCGCGCCAACAATGTCGGTTACCGTGACAAAAACATTTAATAGAGAGAGATCCATCCGATACGCCCTCGTATTTGTACACAGCTTGTTACCGCGAGCCCCCATTGTCTCGTAATTATCGTGTCATTTCGACGCCCTCGCCGCGGTCATTTTTCTACGCGGCCGAATTCGGAAGTTCATGCGACCGCCCACGCAATTCCCTCTACAATCGGGTCTGTACTAGTGCTAAAACTCTGTCAAAATGACAAGTTTATTTTACAGATTGATAACAATGAATTTATTTGTCTGTCGTTCTGTTCGACTTAAATATTGACACAGTATTTTAAAGGACTCCATCTTGCCTCCACCCTCTTCTGAGGTATTCTGTTTATTATTAAAAATATAAAAAATAAGAGGAATTTAAGCTACCACACAATACTAAATTTATTTATTTATCTATAGATTATATTGAACCGTTGAGATTATTTCAGGTATATTTTACTGTTAATAAATAATATTTTACTGTTATCAATTTTAATATTTTAAAGTCTAGAAGACTTTATATTTAATTCGGACACAAAAGCATTTTCAGTGCCCCGTCGTAAAGTTCTAGCGCGTTCGCCGGCTTATGGCAAAAATTCTAGCAACGGCATGCCGTAACCTGGATTTTTTCTGCAGCAATTATTTACTTCTATAGGACACGTTAATGGAATCCGGTCGGACACGTTCGTCAAATGAATGGGCGCGAGATTCATAAAGCTGGAACAGTTAGTTTACGACCTAATAGTTTCCCCGTTCTATTGCTTGTAACCTACCCTAACCGGGTTAGAGCACTTCGGAACCGTCCGCTCACTTTTACTATGGGTTACATTAGCCTTTTACGGGAGAACCGGATTACGATTCGGATTAAGCAATGGTTACGATCCCCAGTTACTCGAACGACAGGGATCTTTTACTTTTCCTGCGATTTCCGTGCCGGTTGTTGCACCGCCGGGGGCCCCCCGTGACCCCCGTGAAAAGTTTTCGTATTTTCTTCAGCGTTTCCGAACGCTTCGATTTTTTCACGGTGCTTCCGGAGGGAGTTCAATGTTGTGTTAACCCTTCGCAGTCGAGTGGTGACTCCGAGGCACCGCTAAAATTGCTTTATCAGGATCCAAGATCATTTAAATATCGTCGAAGTTTAGGTTTAAAGAATTGTTAAAACTATAACTGTTGCACGAGTCGCGAGACTCGTATGCACAAAATGTACTCTGTTATACAGAATGGTCATAAGTCAGAGAAATGATTTTAGATTTATAGTTAACACTTTATCAATCCGGTTGTCAAAATTTTCGTTTCTATTTTCAGTTTACTTATCTTATTAATCGCGAAAGATACTTAATGTTTAAAAATTTATATAATAATATTGAAACTTGTAGTACAATTTAACGCATTTATCTCAATAATTGATAACAAATTAAGGGTTACCATGGCAACCGATCGATAAAGTGTTAAGATCGCTTCGAGCGCAAAGGTTTAAAATACTACATTAAATGTCTCTTTTTAACGAAATGCAACGCTAGAATTCGACTGTTTTATTAGTGAAAATAGCGATGATGTAAATGTTGCACGATCGCGATGCAAGTGAACACGCGAGACTGACCGACGAAGTATGCGAGAGGATCGTGACAGAGCCGAAGTCTTGGGATGCAGGTCCGATTGACACGATCGCGGGGCTAGCATGGATTGAAGTAGGCGATGGCACGCATTCACGGCTGCATTGTGATCGAGAAAAGCACAACGCACATATCCGACAAGGCCGTTGCTACGTCGAGTACTAGTGTTACGGGAAGCCTGCCGCTTCAGAGGGCTGTTGCACACTTCACACGCCTCGGTTGCGCGCGAAGTATCAGAGGTGCAGCGGCTGTGAGAAGTAGAGAGGAGCGCAACATGTCAGACGCGGAATCCCGTCGAGTGTCTGACTCGCATCACTTGCAATTAGAATGGAACGAACCGTGCATTTACCTGTACATAGCTTCACAGAACATCCCATAGAAAGTTCATGGCAAATATACAAAGTTATCTATTGTTAATCTACTAGCTAATTAGCGTCTCACTGTGATCGTCTCGACAAGCCTTCGCTTTTATTTCTATTTTATTTCTATTTTATTTTTATTTTATTTCTATTTTATTTTTATTTTACTTTTATCATAAACAACTGCGTTACACATCGTTCTTCGTTCAAGATTTATTACAACAGTTTTCGAATTTTATTTATATTCTAAATATTTTGAAATAACCAGCAAAGTTTCTCCTGATTTTATTTATGAAAATTGTATTTCTCACTTTGTTGCGTTACTTGCTGAAACTGTAAGCAAACGAAGAAATTAATTAATTGTTATACGTTAGGTGCACCGATTTTACAACGTTATAATAACCGTGTCGAATGAATCGAAACTCACGGTACAGTGTACATTTCCACGTCTGTAAATGATGGTAATCCGATCACAATGACTGAGATTAGTTTAGCGAATCGAATAGCGAGGCGACGTTACGTAGAACGCAGAATTCGTGCACAATCAAAACATAGTCTCTACATCTGAACGAATTAGAGGTCTCGATCGTTGAAGCCCAGTCAAACAGATTCACTCTTTCGCCGAACGATATATTATATAGTTTCCTCATACTCTCTTCTGCATGACACGAATCACCAAAAAAAAAAAAAAAACAAAAAAAAACAAAAAAAAAACGAACGCCGTCTGCGCTCCAAAATCGTGTACGCAATTTTGGAGTTTCAGTCGCGAAACGTATATTGTATATTTATACACGGAATGATTCGCGATCGATGGTGGAAGCCGAACGGAACGGAACGAGCGAGTCCGACGCGAGAAGAGTCAACCGGGGGAATGTTGAATAACATGTTTCGACGGTGATTTCCGCTTTCGGGAAAATCGAATTTGAATTTCTGTCGGGTACGCGAGCCGTTTGAATAGAAAATGGCCGTATCTGCTCATCCATCATCGTTACCACTCATTGTCAGCACGAATGCATGTGTGTCGAAGGAAATTTCTAAAGTCGGGATTCTCGAAAACGGAAATTCTTCTATTCCGCGTTCCCGGATCGACTCTGTTCGATCTGGATCGGTCCGGCTTCCGCCACCGGTTCCGAATGATACGCGGGCAAGGCGCGAGAACGATGGCACGAGAGCCGTCCTGGAGACGTTCTGAAATTAAATTTTTCGAAATTTTTCATCGAAACGTTATAGTTCGTTTCAAGCAGCATCGTAGATCGTGAAAAGACGAATCCAACGTCTCTAATAAGTACATAATTACGATCTTTTAACACTGATATACTCGCGTCTGAAAGTTCAAGTAGTCAACCTTTCAGACACAAGTATATCCAGGTTGAACTACTGTAACTCCATGGTCATTAACTCCTTGCACTATGACTACTTTCATGTTGCGTTGATTACCACTTATTTGTTCTTAATATTTTTAATAATAAAACTAGACAAATTGTTGTTTCTTCTGCTATTTTCATTTTATTTAATTTTTAAACTTTGATTACAGAAGAATTAAATTTGATTTCGATTTAAAAGAAATTAATAATATTCATGTTTAGCGGAGCTTGCGTAAAATCTTCACCACGAATTTATATTATTATATATTTATATTTATATTATTATATATTTATATTATTATAGTGCAAGGGGTTGAACTCTTTATACTCGTCTTTTCTTGCTCTACAATAATATGGAACAATAAATGCCATCCCCATTCTAATCTTGAAACTGCTGTATTATATTTAATATATTTAATACATTTAATACATCTTCTACAGATATTACTTTTTCTAAATATTATTGTTACAACATTACGAATATCACTTCTTCAAAAAAATCGTTCGACGTCTCCGGTATCGCTCGATTGCCACGAGCTCCGTGCCCCCGCCCCCCGTACGAGCGAGTATAAATACGGTATACTGCATAACACACACGGTGTACGCATAAACGAAGCATGTGACGAGTGCATCCGTGCATAAGGCATACACACGCAACCCACTTAATTGTAAGGAACGATGTATACGTATATAACACACGTACGATGTGGGTGGGTGGTTGGCGGATGCGGGGCCGTGGATGGGGGTCGGGCGCGAACGTCCATTGTTTTAAAGCGATATTAATCGTGGCCCATTGGTTTTCCAGCGATCTCGAGAAGTACTTCGAGTATCAGGGTCAGGACTACATTTGCTCGCGGCCCGACGACAACGGAATGCACTCTTGCAGTAACTTGCCGCCGCTCAAGTTAGGTGAGTGCACCATCGATGCCCTTAACAATGCAGACGGGGGGTGGGGGGGGGGGGGGGGTGTACGCTTCCCTTTCCTTTTCTTTTCTATCTTTTTCGCGCCTCATATTTCCTTCTTCCGTTCTTCCTTGGCTTTTTTTTCTTTTTTTTTTTTCTTTACTCGCACCCCTCTCCGTTTCATCGAAATGCTTTCGCGCGGCCGTCGGTGAAATTCCATCGAAAGGCATCGATACTCGGAGTCGACGTTTTCTGGCCGGATTGCACGGTGCTGCGGCGAATTATCCGCAGAGATATTTTCCGCGCACAGAGCGGAGACTTATAATACGAGGCTGATTTTAGATACTAGAATTTTTTTTATCAAGTTTCTTGGAAGAGATGAGTCGAATATTTGATTTTGGAAATTTGTCCTGTCTTTACCGTGGTTGCTATGAGAACGATGGTAGTGTAGAATAATACTTTATACTCTCCTGAATACGATAGTATATGTTTTTTTTAATATTATTAATATTTGAAGATGTTTAAACATCGTTTAACCTGTTAGCTGCGTACGACGTGTATATACGTCATAAGGACGTAACAAGATTTATTTTATCAAATTATATTTTTTAAGAAGTATTTGCCATTTTCGCTGTAAAATGTATCGATCTCCATGGATATTTATTCCGTAGAAAATTTAGCTATGCCGATAGTTTTGTCCGGCGCCGTGCAACCAGGAAAAATATTCGATAGTTATTTTCCCAATGGCCATCATTCATATTCAAGGGATGAAAATAGCCCTGGAAGTTCGGGACCATATTCGGCTTATATATTGGTTTAACCCGGCAACTATTTACATTGTAGAGGGAAGTTTATAAATATCAATTTTCAGCGTCGATCGCGTTTCTCGTTCCGCTAACTCCGATCATCTTTATCGCGAATCTGATAACAAGAGCCACAGTCGAAACCGTACACGCCGTGTATAAAAATACATCTCGCGTGTATCGAAAAGTTTACCAAACTATACCAAAACAAAGTATAATATTTTTATTAAATTCTCTAATCAGTGTAACCAGTTAACTGTGACGAAGAAAGTTATAAATCCAACTGAAATTATTTACAATTTTTATTCGTTTGTTTCATTTCGTCTTGGCTTCTAAACATTTTTAACTTATTAAAATTTACGAAGATAATTTAGTTTTCGCCAGAATTACAATTTAAATATCAAATTGTAACAAAATTGTACGCATGACGGATATAATCGTCATGACACAAAATTCTGCGACATGACGGATATAGTTGTCACATACTTAACTGGTTAAAATGAATATAATGAAATAGCACTGGTTTTAATAGCAATTTGAAGGAAGAATAGTCTCATGACAAAGTTGCAGCGATAAAATAGAAATTTGTTAACGCTTGTAGAAATTCAGGATTCTAATTGCAATTGCTATAAATTATAGCTACGACGGTGGTGTAGAGTTACGACTGCGACTCGGCCTAAATATCGTTGACCTAAACGGCGCAGGGTCAACTGCATGGAAACAGTTTCGAACAAAAGAAATTGAATGCCGCGCCTCTCTCTCTCTCTCTCTCTCTCTCTTTCTCTCTCCTTGGTACGTCGATAAACGCAGATGCTACACATGTGTTGTTCTCGCTTTTAGGAAACGTGGTGTGCAATAATACCGCGTTGCCGAACAATAATACAACGCACATCACCAACGACACCTGCGTTAATTGGAATTACTATTATACGGAGTGCAAGGGTCAGGGTAACAATCCTTTCCAGGGGACGATATCGTTCGATAATATCGGTCTTGCCTGGGTCGCAATATTTCTTGTGAGTGTCCTACTTCTCTCCCTCTCTCTCTCTCTCTCTCTCTTCTATTCACCGACTCGGAGAACTATCGCTGGCCAAATTTTCGAGACGCTGCCGAGGCTTCCAAAACGGGTTTTCGCCGACCAAAAACATGTTTTGGTGCATAGTTGAGCAGCGGTGGTTCCGGTCGAGTCGTTTCGCTCGATGCAGATCGCAGATAACCTTGTACTCGCTCGAGTATTCTTATCGAGGAAGCAATTTTTCCGACTTGAAAATAGTAAGATTGACTTTGGATTTGTCGATGAAACAGTCGGCAATTTATAGAAAGACGCGCAAAATTGAGCACTAGTTAAACTTAAATAGATTTTAAAATCGTCTTGTGAAATTGAGGTTAGGTAAAATTAAAAAGTTTAGTCGATTGAATTAAACTGGAATTATTGAAAATTAAACTTGAATTATTGAAAATTAAACTTGAATTATTGAAAATTAAACTAGAATTATTGAAAATTAAACTAGAATTATTGAAAATTAAACTTGAATTTTACTCTGCGTTGAATTGGTGTTTGCACATCCACGAAATGGGTTATCTATGACTGCATCGTTAGAGAAAATTTTTATTAAAAATATAGTACGGTTTCTTGACCTGTTAACTGGATAATTTCTTAATTTCTGTAATTTCTGTAATTTCTGTAATTTATGACAGATAAAATTAATGAAGGATAAGTCTTGGATAACAGAAAATAATTATTGGTTAATTAAGAGTCGAGTCTCGCACAGTTAACAGGTAAGATAGTTGAGGTCAATAAATTAATAACATTTTGTTGTAGGTAATTAGTCTTGAGGGATGGACAGACATAATGTATTACGTGCAAGATGCTCATTCATTCTGGGACTGGATTTATTTCGTCCTTTTAATTGTGGCAAGTTCGATCGTTGTTATTTTACGATAACCCTGCATTTTATATATTTTTAAAGCTATTTTCGAATAGCTCCGATTCGTTCGAATTTTTAGCCATAAGTTATTAAGATTTTGCTTTGCAGATTGGTTCGTTCTTCATGATTAACCTGTGCTTAGTCGTAATAGCAACTCAGTTCTCCGAAACGAAGAAGAGGGAGATGGAAAGAATGCGATTGGAGCGGGCTCGGTTCCATTCTACGTCCACCCTCGCGTCGTCGACTAATACGTCCGAGCCGACCACGTGTTACGCCGAAATTGTTAAGTAAGTATCGCGCGAAAAGCTAACATCGATTGAAAATCGATGCCGTTAACTTTACAGTCAAAGTTAATAATTCTTGAAAAACGAATGATCGACTGCTCGAGCTTTCAAACGCAAGTATCTCGACGCTAGACGATCCTTTAGTCGTTATACTCGTTGGATTCGTCGTTTAATTCTCTACGATAATATTCACGGGCGATTAAAATGTAAAAAAAAAATGCACCGATGACTTTGGAAATCGGTCCTTGTCAAGCTGAACTCGAGATCTCCGATTTTCGAGCACCGCGTGTCGAAAGGATTAATATCGGATAGAAGACGGGAAAAATTAGAGCGAGAAGGGCGAACGTTTGCTTTCGAACAAGTCGAATTTCCACGATCAATTGGCGCCATTTTCCGCTCTATTAGTTTGAAAAATGAGCGACGGGGCGAGGGCGCGGGAGACAGGACCGCGCGGCGGAGTATTTCAGTCACGTTTCATTTTAATCGAAGAATTTCAATACAAAGGGTCACGGGTAACGGGACGCATAGAAAATTCCATTGCACATTGCCGAGCATATCGATGCAACGCCGTGCTAAATGCGGTGTACAGAGGCGAAAAGATAAAAGGCGAAGATATCTAAAAATTGCACAGTTCCCCGTCAATGGGACAGCATAATTTTAGTAAGCCATCGATTTTCTTCGGCTTATTTTTACGCTCTCCTGGCAACGAACGCGAAGGGCTGCCCAGTTTCTTTTTCACGTGTTATTTAGATTTTTGGCTCGGACCTGGCACGATTCCTCTCCCCTCCCCACCACCCGGACATCAATCTGATAATTGCGATTTATGTGTTTACCTTCTTCTACGGCGAAACAGCTTGGCAAGGACGAAAATCTGGCTGCGAGGGCGAGCTCGCTGGAATCGATTTTATTATACTTGCACGGGATGCTTGCGTAGATAGTTTTCAACGATTTTCGGTTTTGTTCTATTTCCAAATGTTCCGTCATTTTTATTTCGATTAGCGCCTCATCTTTATTATTTTCATTTCCATGTTATTTCTTTCACGTTTATTTCTATTATTTCTATATAATTTCTATAATATAATTGTTCCATAATAATCTCTATACGCAATTATTTCTACATAATTATTTCTACATAATTATTTCTACATATTTATTTCTACATAATTATTTCTTATAATATCTCCATTGTTTCTATCGCGTTATTTCCGTCCTCCTATTTTGACCAGTCCAAAATTTAACGAACTCCTAAAAAATTAAGATTCCGCCGATTCCGTAGACAATACATCAGCGCGCCTAATATAACATTTTCGAATCGATAGTCAAATAAAATGGAGCCAGCTCTCGGAATAGTTCCCAGCTGATTTTCATTCGGCCGTGTGCCACGTGTATACGTGTGTGTGTGTGTACTTCCTCCAGATATATCGCACACCTGTGGCGGAGGGGCAAGAGGAGGCTAATGAAGAGGTACCGGCTGTATTTGTACAAAAAGCAGCAGAAACGGGAGCAGAACTTGCTGAAGGAACAGCAGCAGCACGGACATCCGTTTCGAGGAAGCGCGCCCACTTCTGCTTCGAATAGATTACCCGGAGGTAAGCAGACCAGACCACACTGCCGCCGACTACCGAGCATTATTTATAGTAATGCGTCCTTATTGCACATTTTCGACCATGGAGGATCAAAGTAATGGAGTACGCAAAGCGGACTCTACCGAACATCCGTAACCACGGGATACATTCCGGAAACGATTCCTCCGCCTCTGCTCGACTGGATTTTCTTCCGGTTTCTGTCGTTTTAATCAAAATTCTAAGCTAAGATTTAGCGAACGAGTTTCCTGAGTCAAAGTAATTTTAGGTTAAGTTTTAGTGAATGAGTTCAATAATTGAAATTTTTACTGGAATTATTTTAGGTTGAAGAGAAATTGAACTAGTTTTATCGATGTAGTTATTGATGATAGTGTTGATTTATGTTATCAAAAATAATCTATAATCGATTAATAAGAATAATAATCGTATAACATATAGTTAATTAATAAGAATAATAATCGTATAATATATAATTGATTAATATGAATAATAATCGTATAAGATCCGCAACGTTCCGGCAAATTCTGACGGATCGGATTTCCATGGAAAACGTAGCGACCGGTCCCATAAATTTCGCCAACCATTAGAGCTTATTGTAGCGCGTAAATAGCCGCAGTCCACTAATCAGTTACTATTTCATTGGTATCGATTAACAGATAGGAGGCTGCACCACGGTAGATGTCCTCGGCTGCTGGCGGCACTCGAGTACGCCGAGCAGCATCAGCAACAAGGAATTGGTAGCGGCGGTGGATCATTAACGGACTTCACCGCGAATAGTCCGCCGAGCCAGCCAGCGATCCTCGGCAATTCTATCGCCATAGCCAGTAATGGCGGAAGCAACGGGAACCTGGCGATCGCGCCACGAGCCAGCCCCGAAGTTTCCGAAGCGGACGTTTCCTCGAATATCTGCAACCGTTTGGGCATCCATCGGACGTCCTCGGTGTCCTGTAATGGCAGCGATAATGTCGTCTCCAACGCCACCGAGGCCAGCATACAGGTATAATGATCCGTTCGATTTACGCCACGAATCTCTTCGACGGATATCCACGCCTGTTTGATCCGCACGATTTTTCTTCGTTTCGTCGTTCTCGTTTTTTCATGAATATTTCTTTTTACTTTTACAGGTTTTGTCAATGTGGAATGTATTGCACGAAAAAGTTGACAATTGTCCTCACATCTCATTTGTTATAACATGCGTAGCAAGACCTTTTAATTATCTCTCGCGGAAAAGAAAGATACAAATTATCGAAGCATCGTTAACCCCTTGAGCTACGACTCCTTTTACGTTGCGTCGATTAGCACTTATTTGTTCCTTAATAGTTTTCTTAATAGGGCCAGATAATTTTTGTTTCTTGTATTGTCTTTATTTATTTTTAGATAAATTCATATTATAGAAAATAGAATAATAGCAAAATAGATAAATAGAAAAATCAATTTAATTTCGATTTAGAAGAAATTAATAATATTCAGTGGTCTGACTTCGTCACGAGTCTGACTCGTTATTATAGCGCAAGGGGTTAAGATCATATTTGCCAAGTATAAAGATTTCGCTTAGTAGATTATTGTCGTTTGTATTATCCGAGCGATTCGACTTTTCTAAGAAATGAAATACGCGTCGCTCGGCCGGAAAATTCGGTATTGGTTGAAAATGTAAAAAGCGGCGAAGACATTTTCGCTTTGTGATAGGCGAATACGTGAACCCTGCAGAGCTCACGACTGAGCTGACAGACACATGCCAATATGTGATACAGTAAATCTCTATATGTTACATAGGAAATGCTAACAGCGACTCAGACATGGATGTACGGACGATACGCGAAAAAAAAGGGGAAAAAATGTTCCGCTCGCTTTGTAGCCGAAACAAAACGCGTAGAAATGATCCCCGAAAATATCGTAAAAATATTTTCGCGAATACATACTTCGATATGGAAGACATATTTTCGAAACTTTATACGCGTGTTATGTATGTATAAATCTTATATAATTGTTCCTAACGATGAAGAATATTTTTAAACGTACTTATAAATACTCCTTATGGTGTATAATGTTTCTAAAAATTTTAATAAACATTCCTGATGATATAATATATTTCTAAAAATTTTAATAAACACGCCTGATGATATAGTATACTTCTAAAAATTTTAATAAATATCGCTAATGAGAAGGAATATTTCTAAACAATTTCACAAATGTTCCTGACCCTAAAGGATATTTAAGAAACATTTCTGTGAAGAATATTCTAAAACAATTATATAAATTAAAGTTTAGAATGAAATGTCGCTGTTGGCTGTCCTTTTTCAAGAAATAAACGATCGATTATAAAGTTGCACGCGTTAACAATGTTGCAGACAAACAACGCACTGCTCAGCCCGCCGTGCATGCACTATCGAAGGAGGAGCAGCGTGATGTTCAGCGACGTGGTACTGCTACACGGTAGCTCGAGCGTTGGCAACGCTTTGCAACCGGGTACGACGGTGACACCGGGTGAACGTAACGTGTGCTCCAGCGAGAAAATGACACAGACCGGTGACGGGAATGTCTGGTCGAGTCCTCTGGCTGATCCCATACAGGTATCTATCCTCCACTGATCCCAATAGCTGGTGAACGATCGTGCAAAGTAGCAAAGGTGCGATTTACAAATCAAGCGAACTAGCCGATGGGAGAAACTAGCGAATGAGACAAAGTAGCAGGGAAGCGACTACCGAAGTGAACAGAGCAGCAAGGTAGCTAATGATCGATTGAACAAAGTAGCAAATTAAATAATGATCTATTGAATAAAGTAGCAAATTAAATAATGATCTATTGAACAAAGTAGCAAATTAAATAAT
>NC_135778.1:34553005-34562552 GCF_028453695.1 Augochlora pura
TCCCAGAAATTGTTGCAAGACGAAGACAATTTTTTCCTTTGCTAAAACGTTCTCTGCTTCGTTAATAAATTCTTAAGGAAAAATATTCTCCGATTAATCTATAGTTTTTCTTAATAATAGACTCGTTAACGAAGATGCGGAGGACAGTTTCGCGAAGGAAAAATTTGCTTGCGTTTCTCGGACACCCTATAGTGTTGAAATTCTTTTAATTGCTACACCCTATGATTTCTTTTAATTATGTACAGTAAATAATTAAAAAAGATTGGCAGAGATTTACCCAGCAGCGATTAAAGCGTAGATAAAATAATCTATAAGGAAGATACAGTTGCAGAGCAATTTTTTAATTCTGAGACGAGAATGTTATTAATTATTTAAGACACTCTGTGTATAATGTGACTGAGAGACAGGCACTATATTACTCGAGTTCAGGTGGCATGGCTGGTTAAGGTATTAATGCATCGATATCTACTTTGTGCAGCTATCATACGACAGTATTTAAGGAACTATAACTCCGTGAAAAAATATCGTAGAGCAACGAGTCTACACTCATTTTGAAGCTCGTAGCTTCTACTTTCAAGCTCCGTAGCTCATTTTCTCCTAGCATAATTTGCCACAAAATAGCACGCGGAAAAGCGAACGCATATTCCGTCTGCAAACTGCCCCCTCCCCAAAGTGCAGCAAATCGAAACGTCTGTAAAAACTATAAAAAAAAATTTTTCCGTGATTAAAAGCAGAAACTTGAAAATTGGAGCTTCCCCTTCGTAACGAGCCCGAAAAAATCGATGCGCGATTTTTTGTTGGCCGCTCAATAGTGCCTCGAATGAAATGTCCGACTGCGGTATAATCCTCGGTAAAAAAAAAATGGTGTATTATTTCAAAAAAAAAAAAAACAGCTAAAAAAATAATACGTCAAGTTTTTGAATTCGTAGCAGCCTCGATCTTTATATCCGCGACAGAATTCGCTTCGAAGGAAATTCGGGATTTTTCGTTCGCCACATTTTTGCGAAATACCTGCGGCAAAATCGTGGAGAATATTGTGTCATGTAACATTGCTGCAAAACGCTGAAATTGTTTGCAATTATGGACGGAATTACGGTGTAGCAGGACACGGCGAAGCAGCGAATTTGTCTGGAGTCGTTTCCACGGTAATTAATAGATCACTGCAGCACGACCCGGCGGTGCATTTTACTCGACGCTGCACCGTCCAGCGGAGATAAGGCCGCCCGGCTCGCATTAGTCGAATTATCCCGAATCCGAGTGTAACTCGTAGCAGCCCGGCCGATATGGACCTGTTATTCGCTCCACTTTGAAGTCGAAAGAAACTTCGGGGTGTAGTTCGAGTGAAGTGAATAACAGGTTCGCGACGGCAAAGTAGTTTCCAATTACTCGGAGTCGGGGAACTTAGCCTGGTGTAAACGAGTCTTTCGGCCAACTTCAACGGCATCGATTCGGGGCTAATCTACTCCCCTTTTATTTCTTCCGTGGTTCCCACGCATCTACCGGGAATCTTTAAATAAATAAACGTGGTTATTATTCTGCAAATAAATATCATTTTAACTGAAAGTGTCAACCCTTTGCGGTCATATTAATTTATTCACAGCATAGCTGTCGTGCTGATTCTATTTCATTTTTTAATTAATTTTCGCTAAACGAACAGAAATACATGACACGCAAGATTAAGTGAGACAAATAAGACTTATTAATTCATACAATATATATGAAAATAATTGTATATGAAAATAAAATAAATAAATAAATAGCTGTGGTGGCTGATAAAATTAACAAAGTGAAAACAACTCGAGGAAGTATTTATAAAAAAAAGAATACCAACTGGCAACACAGTGGCAGAGATTAAAGCGCCAAAATTCCTGGAGAAGATGAACAGGGAAGCAGACTTGTACGAAATACAAAAACCTAACGAAGAAAAAGAGAGAGAGAGAGGGGGGGAAGAGGGAGTAGAAAGGGTAAAAAAGGACGCAGTGTCCAGCTTTCACGAGGGAAAAGAAACCAATAAATAGAGCACGGAGGAGGCAATCTGGGATCGGAGACTATCAATGAATGATCAGGCGGAGGATCAGGGAAAAAGAAGATGGATGAAAGAGGATGGTGGCTGGCATCGAGGTCAGCAATAGAGCGTAAGAACTACAGTTGGGTAGAAGGGTAAACCAAAGCAACCGGAGCAAAATGACAAAGGGAAGAGGCCGCGATGAATGGAAAGCAAATCGATACCGGGCAGGAGGAACAGAAACTTTGCCGGATGTACCGGACGGAAAGAGAAACATTGCAACTTTTTAAGGGAGCCTGTTAGGAGATCAAAGAAACCGGCGGAAAACGAAACGAGCTAATGACGGGTGAAAAGGATGGTTTCAGGTGGGCGCAGGTGCTAAAAGAACAAAGGGGGCGAAGAAATGAATGAACAGGGAAGAGACTGTGTCAGAGAAACCGGGGTGTTTCGCCTAATTGGAGAATTATTAGCACTGGAGAGGTTAGGGGAAAAGTGTGTCGAAAAGTAAACACGCCGGACGAAACTGTATTATTAATAGATCAATTATTAATCGCAATAATTACGAGCAATCACTGTTGCCGCTGTTCCTAATTATACCTAGACATTTTTGTCACAAAATTAACAGAGAAAGATTGCTTCTCGTCGTTTAAAATTATTAAATTGTTTTTAAAAAATTAATTCCTTTCGATCAGCGCAGGTTAAATTGTTCTTCTTGACGAATAAAGTTAGTTGTCAAATTATTTCTCTATAATGAACAACGTTAAATTGTTTTCCCTCATTGATGAACAATGTTACATTGTGTTAATAATTGTTCTCGTTTTATGGACAATAAATGAACAATATATAACAATATATAAATGAACGAGAATGAGCCGCAGGAGTCGTTCCACGATAATGACGCGAAACAGTGAAACCCGGAGAATAGTAACGGAGCATTGTGCTGGCCGAAACACCGCCGGCTGACGCAAAACCCCATTGAAAATTGATGGGGATACATGAATCCGCAGCACCCGAAAGGAGAGGGTGCAGGTGGATTGAAATAATTAATTCGGCAAATTCGATCAATATGGCGTCCCTTATCCGCGAGGATACACCGGCGAAGACGGAGGGGGCGGCTTCGCCCTGTTATACGTAGCCATCGAATTGTACAGGATAACACGGATTGTTCGGCTCGAAGCAAGTACGAGGGGTTTTATTTCATTGGGTGAAGCGACCCTGAAATTCTAATGAACACGTACTACGCTGGACGGGACCTAGAACAGTGGAGGATCTAACAAGGAAACTTTCGAGCCTGTTGCATCGAGGGTCTCCTACAATTTTGCATATGCATGTGCAGATTCATTAATGCCACTGTAAAGATTCTGTTCCAATCAATTCGCTCTTACGAACAATTCATTTTTAATGGCGTTTACAAGGAGAATTAATTCTTACAAATTATATAGAATAAATATACATTTTAAAACCTGTTAGAGATAATTAAATCACTACTATGAATTGTATTATGCAATTTGGACATTTGGTAATTTTATATATATATACAGTCATTGTTAACGCTTTTTCTTAATGTCCGATGAAATTTTGTTTTTCATAGCACTTCGGCAAACGGCACTGTATAAAAATGTTAGAGCATCATGTTAGAAACATCGTTTGCCTCTTGGGACAGGTGCTCGGAGCCTTTTTTTTCTGGAGCGTATGCTTTATTCAAGAATGTGCTCCTGCATTGTATAAAAAGCACTTCGTAAAATCGTTCCTTTATGCTGCTCAATTTCGAGCGTCGCATGAAATATTGATCTTCTCATCGTTCGGCAACACTTTCAAAGAGGACCGCGGATCTTTGCGCGCAACAAAGGCTCCCGGCACTAATTACCGGACAAAATAAGTGACGCGCCGCAATTTGTTTCCTCCGCGAACAATGATTTCGACAAGCTAAACAATTTATGACAAGTCGAATACTTGGGATACCGTGCTTATTGAAATTATTCAAAGTTGCGCCATTATATCTGGACGCTGCACGGTGAACTTTTAACCAGCCACAACTTTCGAAACTCGAGTACAATAATTTCACTGCGATAAAATGGAATTCTGTTTCTTCGTTTTTGATCGTTTAAATTAAAAGTTGAGAATTTATCATGCCTTTAATTAATTATCGACGCACAAGTCGCGTCAATTTTATGCAGAGTGTACTCAACGGGTGTTCTCACGACTCGAAATTTCCTCGTGTTCATGGTTCAGGGGTTAAACGACCGCCCTTTCGCTATAATTTCTCCGTATGCAATGTCTTTTACGTCGCCATTTTCCTTTCGATTTCTACCGGTCTTTCGCGAGGTCGCTCTCTCCGATCAGAAAACTTTATTGATTCTTCTGGAACGGAATCGATGGGAATAGCAGCAAACGCGATCGCGAACATGTTTCGACGATGTAAAACGTGATCGAGCATAATAAAACACGAACGAATAAAACCGAACGCGATAAAACTCGGTCATCGGCGTCTGTTATGCATAAACGAAACCGCGCGCCCGTAGAAATTGGTGCCGCAAACCGGAACAGCCTCTTTTAATTCGATGTAAATGTAATTTCGATGGTATCAAACATCGAAATGTCGCATTCAACGTCGCAGCACAATAGTAACAACCGTGTGCACGCAAACCTGTTAACCAGCCCGTATTCATGTTCCGAGGTGGAGAGTAGCTCATTATGCGTCCGCAAGGTCGATAATGTCTCCGCCATCAAGTACCGGCAGAGAAGGGACAACGCGATAGCATCTCCGGGACTTTTTGTCACAAAAATGTCGCATAATTTACAGAAAATCACCATTAAACCGGGAACCAATAGATGCCCCGCGCTGCATCGGCAATCCTAAGTGCACGGCTACCTCGGAAATACAAGCTAAACACTCTACGAATTTTTGTTAATTTTTCAATGAATACGCGTGATCGATTTTCGTTAATTTAAACATAATTTCCTTCTTTTCGATCGCTTCGGTTCTATCGTGCGATCATTTTGAAACGGGGCTATGGTACTTTGCGTTTGTATTTTATTTATTTCAAAATAGCATCGTAGCAATTTTCTTTCTGTTTAAATCGCTTTCAACTTTAAATTATTTTAAATTATTTTAAATTATTTTGATTAAATTATTTTACGCGAAGATGACGTGAAACTTTATTAAACCGTCTTAATTCGGAATCGCTTTAATGTTTATTAATCAATTCCATCTTTCGACCACTTTAACCTCTATTAATGTACTGTCATATTTAAACTATTTTAAGCTCGAATAAATTACTTTGCATTTAAATCATTTGTAACTTTATCGAAGCGTTTCGTATTTAAGCTGGGTCAAAGTTTAAAGTGAAGCTGTTGCGATTCTTTTTTTTAACAGCCGAGTTGGAAATCGGAGTCGAGAGAATAGAAAGTCCCGATGAAACAGCCGCCCTTCAATTTTTCGATTATTCCAAACGGCGACGCGGCGTGCACGTTGCGCCGCGCGGAATAATTACACGTCGCGCGAGCCTTTTGACTGATTTTAATGATTCCGCGCGCATAGCCGATTAACTGTTCACGTAATTGCCGTCACGGGTAATTAAATTTTCGAAAGTATTAAAGGGATTTCGAAAACGGACGTAGGAACGGCAACGCGCTCTCGCAATATTCATCGCGACAGGGCGAAAAAGTGGGAAACGTTCAACAAAATGGCGATTCTTTGAACTGTTGTACGCCGGATGAGTTATTCATTATCTTTCCATTTCTTTCGGAAGGGCCGCGATTACATTTTGTTCCCGCCGACAATGAAACGTTTCGAACGGGGACATTTTTTTAACCCTTTGCACTCGGAGCTATTTAACCGTAAATCTAAGATCACCTTTCTGGCTTTTAGTATTTCCATTTTATCTGAAAAACTGCAATTTTACAGTTTTACTTCTAACAAGTTTTAAAATATAAACTTTCTTGGTATAAACATTTTCGAAGCTGATAGAACAATTTCCGTGGTGCCTCGGTGTTTCCACTCGAGCGCAAAGGGTTTAATAAGTTAGCCCTCCCTTTGAGGACGAGGACAAAAAATTCCGCTGAAAACCCGGATCGGTTCTCGAAGGACAGGCAACTGGACGTTCTTAAAGGACAATTAAGCCGTTCCACTAATTTTATTCGTTTTCTTGGAATAACCAGCAACGCGGCGCATACGATTAACATTCTTTCGCGTTATTGATCCCCGATTGGAGGGAAAGGTTGAAGGCCGTTACGCGGGATGAGGAATTCGTTGATTTGTTGGTCAAGGATCGTGATTTTTCATAGGGGCTGTGAAATGCGGGGTAAGAGGGCGTTTAAAAACTAAAAGCAATTCCAAGGGTTGTTCCATGAATTGCGACAGATTCGCTCGAATTATTTTCTTACGTATTTGTTATTATTTTATACCGGGCTTATATTTATTTTATAGTAATTTTATACTGACTTTACACAAATATTCCAACCCGATAAACGAATAATAATATCTCAGCAGTTTCACGTTCGTCCTAACACAGAACGTGTAATTTACAAATAACTAATTATCGTAATCTATAAAATCCAATTAACCTCAAACAGAATCTCTAAAGATGCAACAATTTAATTATGAAAACGACATGGAGACTGCGATTACCAGGACGCAGTATAATTAATAATTACCCAGTTATCGTTGTTTCAGCGGAAGCTTACCAAACAATGAAAAACAAGAATTTTTCATAAATTTTTAACAAGAGAGACCTTTTGAAATCGCGAGGAGAATGCGCGCACGTTAGATCGCCGATTACAAAAAAAAAGAAGATGTTACATCACGGAGGCTTATATCGCGACAAAAGTTGCAACGAAGCTTCGCATCTGCAATATTGTTGTTGTTGCTCTCGATATCGTTGCAAGTGGTCGTTGCACATTTTGCTTTTTCTTTGAGCTTGTTGCTGCATCAACGTTTTATCCGCTCAGGATTAATTAAGACATTATTGTTCGAATATTTCTATATTGTTGTTGTTGTTGTTGTTGTTGATGTTATTGTTGTTCGTTGTTGTTGCTGCTGCTGTTCAGAACTTTTCCACACTGATATAATCGTTCGACTTGCCGCATCTGCATTAGATAGGCGAAATCACTATACTTTTTTCTGGTCCGATCGACGCTTCACTAATTTACGTATTTCAGTCTTGATCGCTTGATCCTCCGATCGCTTGATCCACACGATCGATCGTACGCTCGAGCCTCGTGCATGGTGATTGTCGTTCCACGTTTTCCTAATTACTATGTTATTATATACATATATTATATACATATACATATATTATAGAGAGATTTTACTATATTTTCTAATTGTTACCGCTTCTGCATGCTGACATGCGTCCCCTGAGCGTTCGTTGTTGCTTCTCATTTCAAAAATATGCACACGAATTCTTGACAACATTTACATTCCGATCATATACGTTTACTTCCGTTACACTGTAAAAAACGGCACTGCGAATATTACCAATCGGCCACGATTTTCAGCCGGTCGTTAACGAGTCGAGCAATTAACAGGGAACGATCATCGTTTGTCCGACCGCCTGGGACCGCGCGCCCCGTCGCCGCCATTTTTATTCGAAGCCCGTCGAACCCGATGGCCAGTCGTCTTTTAGACAACGACAAATCAGCCTGCTCTTTCTGTCTTGTTACAGGAGATCTATTGACAAAAGTTCAGAAAATAAGATTAAATATTCGTAAATAAGATTAAATATTTTTAAGAATATTAACAAATTATTCGGAATTGTTCCAAGTGATTAGAAACAGATCGATAATTCAGTTATTAAAATGGTTAAATTCGATTGATTAGAATTGATAAAAAAGGAACACGATTACTTAACAGAATCGTGGTAAATGTTAAATAGCAATTAATGTTCCATTTCGTGGATTTTATTCCAGGAGAAATAAAAGATACAGAATTCAAAAAGCAGCTCGATTGCTTTCCGGGAAATCGCGCGTCGACACGAAGCTGTGTATCATACGCGATCGCACGGACATTTAATTACCGCCGGTTTAATTAGAGGACTCGTTCGTGATAAAGGTCCGAAAAACATTCGATTATGGCTCGATCGAGCCAATTAAAATCGGACAATCGGTAGCCGATACCGAAGCTTGGCGGTGGTCCCGGGCGTCGGGTACCTAATGACGAATACGTTCCATAAATAACAGAGAGTAAAAATTGATTTCGACAATGATTGCGTTTTCTCGGGCGCGGACGAACGCGCGGTTCCCAAAAATCAACCGTTCATTTCTCGAGCCGCGCCATGCATTTTTGACAGTGTAGCACATACGGAGCGCATCGACGAGCATGCTGCGGAACCGAGGACGCGGGATTCCGCGCGAAGAGAATCACAGTATCGTCGAATTTATCAGTCTCATTCGGGATCGAATTTATCTGAAAACGTAAAACTATCTCGTAGCCGAAATTTAATTGCAGAAACGGGGATACGTTTAATTTTTTGGTTGCTGAAAAATTGAAAATTCCAATTAGAAAACTGCTCCTTTCTTAACTCGGATTCAGTATATGCAATATTATATTCAGTAATTTGATTACAAAAGAATGGCAACAATTCAAATGACATCAAAACGATTGCTAAATGTAAAAGTATTATTATAATTAATATCGACGTTAGCGAAGCTTTAAAAAATAATTGTTAAGTATACATTGAAAACAAATTTTAACGTGTGCATATTCAAAAAGATAAGTGATAAATTAAATTTATTATCAAAGTAATAAGATCGTGGACATTTACTAATTTTCTGTTCCAGTTCAGCTCGAGTCCTCGAGTGCCTAATGTCCTGAAACGATCAGCCGACTCACTGTCGCTTCTTTCGCGCGTGATCGTTGTCGTCCTGGCATGGCAGCATGATCGGTTGCGCCGTGTATCTCGATCCTTCCGTGTCATTTACTCAGCACCTTCGGTGTCATTTAATGCGGACGTTACTTCTACACACATCCGTTTATCTCCTCTCGACTGACTGTTTTTTTTTTGTTTTTGGTCTTCGCTGTCCGTGTCTCTTTGCCATCTGTTCTCTCTACGATCTCTCCGTATTCCGGACTCGTCTCTTTAAGCCACGGCGCCACGTAACCGCTGTCGTGTTCTCGATACCGCCGACGGAATCGCCGAACCTACGTTTCGAGAGAGAATAATAATCAAAGAGACGAACTTCGAGCTCGCGGCGCGCCGGTGACTCGCGTCAAAAAAAAAAAGAATAACAAACGAACGAACATGAGCCAAAATACCGCGACAGAGAAACTGATCTTCGCAAAAACGCCGATACATAAAAACGATATACGCCCGACAAAAGTTTTGAACGATACAACCGTCTCCCACACGTAATTGCGTACGATTTTTTGCGTACTTCAATTAATTACCCATTATTATTATTATTAGAATTATTATTATTATTCTTACTGTTATTATTATTATTATCATTATATTACTATATGATTACTATTCTTACTGTTATTATTATTATTATTATTATTATTAACGTTACTATGATTATGACTATTATTATTATTATTAT
>NC_135778.1:34562652-34567015 GCF_028453695.1 Augochlora pura
AGACGTATACGGCGCCGAAATCACGAGAGGGATTCTCGGGCCCGTTAAGTGGCTGCTCGCGGAAATGCCGTTCGCGCTCGGGAATTTCAATTAAAATGCAATTTCTGTCGGGGCTAATGCGTCTTAAATTGCGGACGATCTGTCGCGGTTTAAATCGTACGTGATCGTCCATTTGAATAGGATTTTTTCGGAATGGCGTGCCAACGATGGTAATCCGGAAATAGTTTTCAAAAGTAGCGCCGTAAAATCAGTGCCGATTCAATTTTTTAAATTCAACCTCGCGATGACTATTTTAAAAATAGTGTCTGGAATATAGTGTTTTAAATATAGCGTCTGAAATATAGTATTTGAAATATAGCGTCTGAAATTTAGTATTTTAAACATAACCTCTGAAATATAGCAATTAAAATATAGCGTCTGAAATGTAGTATTTTAAACATAACCTCTGAAATGTAGTATTGTAAACATAACCTCTGAAATATAGTAATTGAAACATAGCGTCTGAAATCTAGTATTTTAAATAAAAGTAAAATATAATAATACGAAAAATAGTGTCTCCTTTTCAAAGAAATAATTTGATCCGGTGCTGCTGCAGAATAAATAATAAACGATACGTTTTATTCTCGTCGAATGTCTAAACAGATTGATTTCTCGGAAAGTTGAAGAAGTAATTGAATCAGTGTCCTCGCAATCGATGCAGAAAATGTCCGTTTAGCTCGGAGACCGTCAGCACGGTCTGCAAATTGAGGAACTGTCAATTAAACAGTTACTCGCATTTGGCAGCTTCGCATGCACCGACCCAATACTTGGGTCCCGATCTAATTGGCGAAGGGTGTGAAACAAGCTGCTGACGCAGAATCTGTTGCGGTTTTCGGAACTAATTGCCTAGATTTAACACGAGCCGAGTTTCACCCGGCTCCGTTAAAATCGGGAACTAATAACGACGGATACCGAACATACCGGTGCGGATCTAACTGTAATAGAAACGGGATTACTATACGCATTTTGATTATTATAACGGGGAGCTTTGCAAGAGCCTGCGCGATCTGTTAAATATATTTTTTTTGTGCGATCTATTAAATAAGTAATTCTTTGAGAAGAATATTGTCCAATAATGTTCCAGCGTTTCATTTTTGTTCTACGATTTAAATATTTATTTTTAACATAAACGTGGACAGATTTGCAGCTTGATTGCAAGAGTTTGCAAACATTCAGTGCCATTTTTGTCGACCGCTGTGCACTTCAAAAGATCGAATGTTCTGGAACATTAATATAGTATAGTACTCCTTTAGCTACCATAGAATTCTAGAGATTGGATATTAAGCAACAATTTGGTATTCCGGAGCAATTAATCTAGTGTATGATTCCTTTATCTAGTATAGAATTTAGAGATCGAATATCTAGAAATAATTTCATAGCCTGTAACAATTAATCTAGAATTTTAATCGTAGAATTTTAGAGAACGAATATCTAGGTATATTCTGATATCCTAGAACACTTGATCTGGTAAATCCTTGATCTAGTTAATCCAGTACTAATTTAAGGGCTCCAATATCGAACGGTGAAAGCTTAAACGGGAGAATTCAGTAATTCGTAGATACAGTATCTATCTCCTCTTCCCAAATTGTCCATTTTTGTTTGAAAGCCGAGGGACAATTAGAGTAGTACTTCGACTAACCCCTTGCCGCACCATTTTCTTCGCAATTGCTATGATTGCAAATTTTTTCGATCGCACTAATTTCTTAGAAGAGAATGATATTTTATATTTATCGCGTGCTTACGTCTACTCGAATATTTAAATATCGGCGACGAGAGATTCAAATTTCATTCCTACTTAAATGAAAGGATGAATATTAATACTAGATACCTCCATCGCGAGTCTGGCTCGTTAAAGTACGGCGAGGGGTTAAAATCCCTCGAAATGAAACGGCGAGTGTAGGACAGTGAACAATTTCGGACTAAGGTCTGATTAATTATTGACCAAGCGACCGGTCCTTTCGCCGGCCCTCTCGACTATTTAGGCTACCGGAATAATGCATCAGTTACAACGAAATAGAACTTCGCGCAGTTGGGGTACCCGGACCGGTTAGAGTCCCGTTCGGACCGTTTTCGTAACTTCGTTACACGCTCGAAACGAACGGAATCATTAAACTAATTCGACTTTGCGCCGCGCGCCGCGGTGGTCGACGAAAGTTCAACTTCCTCCTGAAAAATGCAGGCTCTTGTTTTTTTGAATTATTCAAGGCGGTTGGGAAAATAGGTTTCCCGGCCGAACATCGTGAATTTGCGATCGTACTTATTATTATTCAGACGAATATTTGCGGCACGTTTTTGTTAAACTCGGTTTCTCTGTACCGTGATGGAGAATTTGGCAGGACCGCGAGGTCGGTGCATATTTTATGGCGTCGGGTACTTGATACTTTTCGATAGTTTATTCAACGAATATTTCATATTTACTGTGTTTAATATTTGAAATATTTTATAGATGAAATATCGAATATTTGTAATATTTAATACAGCAGACGTTTAATATTTGCTATATTTAATATTTAAAATGTTTCATGCTGCACATATTCGATATTTGCAATATTTCATGCAGCGAATATTTGGTTTTTAATATATTTAACGTTTAATATCAATGATATAACATTTTATGTCAAGTATTCGATATTTGCAATTTGCTTTATATTTAAATTCGTATACTGTTCGGTATTATAGTACCGTAGTACTATAGTGTGGTATTGTAATTATTGCGGAGCAGCGCCGCTACGCAGAATTATTATGGCGAAACGACATTACTTGTAGGACAACCCGATATTTGCAATAGTCGAGTTCCAATAGCTATACTGATCGATGCCTAAATAGGGGATCTAATTGCGGCTTTTCATAGATTTCTGTTCTACGAATATCTCGCTTTATTTACGAACTCTTCTTTCAATCTATCTCCTGATTTTTCTTCTCTTACAAATCTACAATAAACAATCCCCACAACGTCCGTATCCGGACAAATAAAACAGGCACTAACATCTGGGCTCCGTAAAACAATTCATTTTAACGTTTCCAACTATTCTACTCCCTGTCTATCAAAACAACCACAGTAATTCTACAACAAAATCCGGGCCGCGAATCACGCCGCCATTTTTACCTCTTCCGGGACGAACCGTCAAATCGTTAAACAAATAACACAAACAATTTTTCGATTACATTTCGCATCCGTTGCTATTGAATAAACAAGAAAATATTCGGGAAGGACGAATACACGTAAACAAAAAGACGACTCGTCGCGTACCGATGAATAAACAAATAGAATATGTCCCGGACACGTTGATAAATATGTTTCTTGATTCCTTGTTGGATAGATAAAAAAACATAGAGAAAGAATAAACGTAAAGAAAAATAGTATTAATTGACAAAGTTCGATGGTTAATAAGGTTAATAAAAAGAGATAGTAGAAATCGATCGAAAACAAGGTTAAACCTCGGTTTGTAACATGGCGGCCTGGCTCGCGCGACCGGCCAGTGTAAAAATCAACAACAGATTTTTGTTTTCGACGGATGTTAGCCATTCATACGTGTAACAAAGTCGTATTGACTTTGAAACGGAACTCGATTACGCGGGGCCGGTTCGTTCCGAACGGAATCGATAACCGTTTTATTCAAAACGCCGGCGCCATTTTGTCCGGAACGAGCCGCCATCCCGCGGATCCTCGCGAGCCGTCGGTTTTTAAAACAAATTTCGAAGTCCGACGCGACGACCGTGATAAATTACCAGCAGACTCGCGTGGCTAAACAAAAAAAAAAAAAAAGAAGAAGGTGAAAAGTATCCTCTGTGTAATTACCGCGGAGAAAATTCAGTTAACGCGATCCTAATTTTCGGCGGGCGACGACCAGGTTCGCGCGATAACTCGCTCTAAACGGGTTTCAACTCTCCGAATGTTATTTTCGAAGCGATTTATTTTCCGGCGTCGCGGGAAAAGTTCGACGTTGTTTCTTTCGCGGGACAGTTATCGAGGAGGATGATTTATAATAGTCTGAGCAGAATTTACGATTTTCGGTGTCGCGTTTTTACGAATTTCAATTTTCCAAAATTTTTGTCCGATTTTTCGACGATTTTTTCCCGGGTGTTTCGTGTTCGATGTAAGAAAATCTGGTAAAATAACATTTTCCCGCGGAAGCATTTTGTTTAAAACGATCGCGAGAGGCGCAAACGTGCACCGTCGATTTAACTCCCGCCAATCGGCTAAAACGTTTTCGCAATAGCGTGAAAACATTGTTACGACATTGGTAAAAATGTTCCCGACACGCTCCTAACCAAAGTTAAATCTATGTTTAAACAATTTCTAAAACCGACGCGCGGAGCCATT